>NC_090730.1:48988977-48991477 GCF_036898095.1 Palaemon carinicauda
TTGTTTCAGTAAATAACCTCGAGGTTTTTCATCCTCAAATATGTGGTAACTGATTGTATGTGTATTTAGAAAAAAAAAATAAACATGTAGTCCATATCAATTATTGGCAAAATAATTTGATTTCATATTTTCCCAGAAAGTGAGTGTAACGTTAATAAAATGATATTACCAAATATTTTACCCCATGAAAAAAAAAATAAAAAAAACATTAGTTTTTCCAAAATGTAAGTATTGGATGTAAAGAACAGAACATCATTGTATTTCATTTTTTTTTTGTGTGTGTGTTTCTGTATAACACCTATTAAGAATACCTACTATTAATTAAAAAAAAAAAATAAACTGAACTTCCTATCTACATGGGAGTGAGCACTGAGGTTGAAATACTGCAGTGTTTTCAAAATGTTCCAGTGCCAGTGGAAATGAAACATGCAAATGATTTTTCTAACCTGTAAACCTGCCTTGTTACCCGGTTGACAATAGTGAGTGTCCTGAAATACTTTTCACAAGCTACACACTAACAAATGTTCATTATAAATTTGATGCGTGTCGTAGAGACTAGGGAATGCTTTCCTATGATTGCATGAAATTGTATAAATTATGTTGATTGCTACTGTGCAGTTTAAACATTTCAAGGAATGTAGACAAAAGGTTTCCTATTTATAAAAAAAAAAATCTTTTATTTGTGACATGGAACATCCCTGCCATTAGAATTTATTTTTCTTAAACCTTTTACATCCATATGGATACATATTCGATAAGGTTCATTTACACACACACACACACACACACACACACACACACATATATATATATATATTTATATATATATATATATATATATATATATATATATATATATATATTTATATATATATACATATATATAATATATATATATATATATATATATATATATATATATATATATATATATATATATATATATATATATATTGTGTGTGTGTGTATATATATATATGTATATATATATATATATATATATATATATATATATATATATATATATATATATATATATATATATATATAACACCTTCTAACACTAGAAAAAGAAGACATCCATTAAACATTGAACAAAATTTCATACTTTGCTAAAAGAAAAAAGAAAAAGCCATTTCATGCAAGAGAGGGTACCAGTTTTTAAGGGTATGGATGAGTCGATGAGGAGGCACTGCAGTTTGATTATGGTACCTGGTCATCATACAAGCCACGGATATATGTCATGCCCAAAATTATGACATAAAAATATTTAGTTTTTGGTATAATCTCTATCAATGACTTTCCACTATAGTAAATGTGAGTTTTGCTGCTTGAGGACACTTCGTGACATTTATTTTATCCTATATGTTTCCTCATCCTTCGAAAGATATGACGGGTAAACCGAGGTAACAAAATATTATAACGTTTCGAAGTGTTTTATTTTATATTTTCCCAGTCGATGTAACGATCGTTTAAAAACCTATTCTGCCATGTCTTGCATGCTTGGTGTCTAGTCTACCCCAAGGAGATAGACTTGTGAAATTCTAAACTGTTGTAATAATGGTTTATTACCTGGTTGGTACTGTATAGCCTTAATGGACTCTGAGATTTCAAAATTTAACATTTCATCTCTACATGATATCATTCTTATATTGCACTTTCTCTTCTTTTCAGGATTCCATTTCAGCACTACTGTCCTCGTCCAATCATTTTGGCAATTATTGAAAGTCTCTTTATCTTGCTTACTTTATTGGCTCTACTATTGTAGCCTTCTTAAATTTGAGTCTATAAACTTGTTATATTGACTTATTATTTCTGAAAAGTTTTTATTTTCAACTTTCATGGGTATCTTCTTAAGCTCCATGTTCATCCATCTGAATTAGATCGGGCTTATTTTCTCTTTTTAATTGAAAATCTTGTTTTTAGAAGTAAGTGCAAGAAAGTTAAGGTTTTCCAAGTATCTAAATGAAAAAAAAAGAATATCCAAACTGCAATATCTCTAAACTTTAGGATAATTCATTGCATTTAGTAAATTTTCCAGAGGAGTGTAAGTTTTCCAATATTTTGCCAACTTTTAAGTCTGGAGAGAGAGAGAGAGAGAGAGAGAGAGAGAGAGAGAGAGAGAGAGAGAGAGAGAGAGAGATAAAAAGTTGTTACAAGATTGCATTGTGCATCTTTAGGATTTGTTGACTTTTGCTTCTCCTACTGCTATCAATAGCTTAATAGCTATTTATTTTCCATCCAAATCAGATTATGAACAAATTATAATTCTCGCAACACTCAAGTATGGTGCCTCCATGGCCATAGGATAAAAAATTTAAATAGTTTATGTCAAGTATGTGGATTCCTAATCATGGAACATATGGCTATGCTTTAATTTTGTTAATAGGTACGATTGAACAGCCTATAGCTGACATGTTATAATCTTGTAACACCTGCATACACACACACACACACACACACACACACACACACACACATATATATATATATATATATA
>NC_090730.1:48993977-49003977 GCF_036898095.1 Palaemon carinicauda
AGTGATAACTTTATTAGAATTGTATATCCATTATTTTTTAATAAAAATATACTTAAGGCCTCGGGTTTTTTTTTTATTTATTTTTTTTTTTTATTGCTACCACCTCGAGTCTGGTCAATATTATTAAAGCTGTTTAATTCTTACACCTAAAAGAAATCCAAGTTAGAACACCCTCAAATGATTGATTATCATGATTTACTATATGAACTTATAAACAATAATCTAACACTGGGAAATTGGTAGTGGATTCTGGTCCCAATTCAGGTCTATTAGATTATTAATCACTGATTTTGATATTTTCTCTGCCACCATCGTTCTTTTAGGTAAATGAGAATGCCTTTAGAGGAATTTAAAAAAAAAATATTCCTTGCATCAGACCTTTCTACCTTTATATACTTTTTGCACATTTTAAGACCCAATAGTACAATGCAACTAGATTGTAGAATGACATTCCTTGGATCAGAGGAATTTGAGATGTTTCAAATGCTTTTTGGTTGAGCAGGTTATCATAAGTCATGCCGTGTAATAGATAAACTGTATTACTTATTGTTTCAAAAATTTGGTCGATCTAAATTTCCTTTATTAATTGTTATTTTTCTATATTGCATATTGCTGCCCCAAGGTTTGTAGCTTTTTGTTTTCTCAATACGGATTGCAGTTTTGCTTAAGATACTGGAAATGATAACAAAATAACAACTAGAGGGGCGCTCAATAGAGAGCAGACTTTTGCCGGTCCAAGCAGTCTTGTATTCTTCCTTTAGTCATACCCAGCATGGCTACCAAGTTTACTAAAAATCAGTTCGGTAGTTTTTGTGTAAATTTGGTCACAATATAACAAACAAATGAATATATTAACTAATAAAAAGACATGAATCATCTGATCTCAAATTATTATTAATATTATTATTATTATTATTATTATTATTATTATTATTATTATTATTATTATTATTATCAGTAATATCCTATTATTATTATTATCATTATTATTATTATTATTATTATTATTATTATTATTATTATTATTATTATTATTATTATTATTATTATCATTACTATTATTAATACCGCAGTGAGTAAGGGAAATAAGGAAATAAATGATTAATATAAGAACTTCATGGACATTGTCATATGACAATTAAAAATATCAAAGAAATTACATGGCTATTAATAAAGAGAGAAGGAGAACTCTGAGAAATATAAGAATCAATAGAGGTACGGATATTGGTAGTGATCACCAGCTCCTCACTGTTACACTGAAATTAAAACTGAAAGCATCCAATAGAAATGTAGATAGAATACATAGCATTTACAATTGAATGTTGGAATCGATTTGCATTCTTAAAGACTTTAAGAGACGAAGAGCTGAAAATTAATGAAGAACGGTGGGATATTAAGAACATATATCATCAGTTGATAGTGAAGTCTTGGGACACGCTGTTACAAGGAGAAAGCCGTAGATATTAAATGATACTTATGAAACTTAAAAAATTACACAAAAACAGAAATTGATTGTTGGAAGTTTTCAAGCAAGTAATGAAAATTATGAGGTGAAGCATGTGAATTATTCCAGTATTGTTTGTAAAGTCAAAAGAAAAAATAGGGATGACTGGAGAATATTTAGACAGTAGATGGATCTATTATAACAACAGAAGATGAAGAAAGACAACGTTAGATGGAACAATGTAGGAGGTTATGAATAGGAGATATGAAAGGAATAATTTGATTGATATGCCTGATGCTGTTGAAGACCTTCATATGCTCATGAATGAATTCAGTGGCTCACATTTTGAAGCTAACCGCCGAAATGATACTGGCTGAAAATGAAGTGTCTCCCAGTATACTTACAAGAATATTTTGTAGAATGTGGCATGCAGAGGTGAAGCCTGATGAATGTGAGTTATGGGTGTTGGGAAAAAAAAATGGTGACCTGGCTGATTGCAATAATTAAAGAGGCATAGCACTTACGTCAGTTGTTATGGAAATATGTAGTATGCTTATTTTAAAGAAACTCTAGAGAAGGATTGATGAAAAGCTGAGAGATGAACAAGCAGGAATTAGAAAAGATAGAAGTTGCACTGACCGAATTTTAATTTTGAGAAATGTTGTAAAGCAATGCACAGAATAGAGAAATGAACTTTAGATGGCCTTTGTGGACTATGAGAAAACTTTTGATATTGTGCAACAACCAATTTCATGGAGAGCCCTGCATTATTAAGAAATCCCTCTTATATATGTAAATTTGATTATGTCTGTTTATGCGTATAGCAAGTTCAAAGTTAATGGTAATGGAGTCTTATCAAATGAATTTCCAGTGAACAATGGAGTAATCCAAGGGAATGTGTTGTCACCTATGTTGTTTATGGATTTTGTAAAGCGTTGAATAGTCGGAAATGGTGCAGAAGGATTGGACTGGATTGGTGTTAGGAATTTAGCACACCTAGAATATGTTGATGATACTGTCCTGGTTGGCATAACACCACGGGATTAGCAATGTCTGCTTACCAGAATACATGAAATATCACTCGAGGTTGGGCTGAATATAAATAAAAGAAAAACAAAGATGATGAGAACAGTGTATGCGATGGAAAATGAAATATCATTGGAATGGGAAAGGATTGATGAGGTAGAATAATTCAAGTATTTAGGAACTATGATCTCCAATGCAGGGTCTTTAGAATTAGAGTTTATTGAAAGATTGAAAAATATAAATCCGACAATAGCTAGGTTAAGTAAAATTTGGATAATAAATCGCCTGAAATTACATATGAAAATAAGACTATATATCAGTTCAGTAATATAAATTTTACTGTATGGACATGAGTCATGGTATGACAATGAAACAATCTCTAATAGATTTAGTAGATTTGAGAACAAAACCCTCAGATGGAGATTAGGAGTTGAATGGCAGGACACGATTATAAATGAAACTACATGAGATTATTCGAGTGCCATATGTGGATGAGACCAAGATAAGGCGTAAATGAAGATGGTTTGGGTATGCCCTTCGCACTCCCCAAGAGATATTTGCTCACTAAACGTTCAGCTGAACTCCATAAGGTAAAGGAAGAGTTGGAAGACCTACATGGCTGTGTACTATGAAGCGCAAAGTATATGATGAATGGAAAACTACTGAATTAAAAACTCTATATAGAGACGATTGAAGAAATCTAAACGAGGACATTTGCGTTAATAGCTGTAGGAAAAGATGATGATAATGATATGAAATACGGAACATTAAAAATGAAATACTTTAAAAAAACAGTAACAACATCAAAAGAGATTTTTAATATGTAAACTAAAAACATTTGCTGCGAATTTGAACTTTTGAAGTACTACCAATTCAACTAATTATATAAATAATTTACCAACAGATGGTAAACTATATCGTTATATTTATATAGAACTTTAGAATAGAAGAAAGGACCGTGAAACATTCCCATTATGGTGGTGTGAGAATAAAATTGTTTGGTATTATTAATACTTTTCTAACATTCAAATTTCCATTTTAGTAATAGAACTGCAGCATTTTTTTTTCTTGAATTCCAAATTTGTCTTTTGAGTTGAGAACTGCAAAATGTTTCGTATATAATTTCATATTCTTTTCGCTTTTAGTCGTTGACATTCTTTAGAAGTTTTTCATCTAAAGTCGATGCAAACGAAATACTTCAACAGCCAAGAATTTAGAAACTCTTTCCTTCGCTTGGGTGAGTTCTTCCGGTTCATGATCACAAGACTTGTTTGGAAGGTGTGTTCTCAAAAGCACATTTCACGCTCAGTTTCCTTGAATTTCCTCCGCATCTGCTTTGCATGAAAAGCTTCTGAAAATGGCAGACTGTCATATACTGGGAGAAGACATAATATCCGCAAAGTCGTTTTACCAACATTTCTCTGTATATGATTAGTATCCTATATATTCATGACTTTTTACTTTATTTTTTATTCATTCAAGCACATAAGATAATACAAATTGTGTGAAACTCTATCATAGGATTAATCGATGTGTGCGGATTTCATTCATACCATACATAATATATATATATATATATATATATATATATATATATATATATATATATATATATATATATATATATATATATATATATATATATATATATATATAATATTAATTTATCTCCTTTAAAAACTGTTTTCAAATAATCTTTTAGGTTATGATATATGAATTGCTTGATAACCATAAGCATATGAAATTCAAGGTTAAGGAATTTATAAAATGACAGAAAGTACTTGGCAAAAAGAATAATAAGAATAAATTTGGATGCAATGAATGTATATTCTACATTATTTTGGCATGACTGTGAGAGGAAGCATATATGCACAGCATTCAATGGTATATACTTGATGCAATATAAATCTGTTGTTTACCGATATATATAGAACAACTAACAGCCCTTTTGAACGTGATGGTATTGTTGAGATAAGCGATTGCAGGCTTGTAATATTGTTTGGGAGTTATTTGCTCCAGAATATAGCATGGGATTTCCCAAAAGTGTGCTGTCAGGTCTTTTCAACAATTTTCTCCAAGGTTCGAGACCATAGGGGGAGGAACTATATCTTGAAATAGATTATAAATAGAGATACCGGGAATGTAGTCGTGGATGGCTGACATTCATTCGATTACACATAGTACGACCAGGTTTATCTGCCAATTTGCACCAATTGCGCAATAGATTTTTAAACTTTTCTTTCAAGGAAATCTCGGATAGTGATTCCTATATTTTTTTGTTACGACTTTCAAGTTCATTCCGATATATGTCAGTATTTGAATGACTAAAAACGCTATAAATTACCAGTTCGTAAGTTTGTATGCTTTATATGTCACTTCGACTTGACTGAATTGATATAGCTTATCAACTATTTCGTTTATTAATTTCACCTTTTTGTTGTTACGTACAGGTTTTGATAGGTGTAATTACTACCTTTTGGTCCTCGTTTTGTCAGTACGTGGCATAATAGTAAATATTAAACAATTTTCATTAGAAAATATATTGCTCCTCCCCAACCTCCCCACAAAAAAGAAAATAATAACAAGATAACAATCCACTTTTCAAGTGACAACTCATGGAATAGAGTACTTTCTACTATCCATACATAACTACCAACCGTGTGTCACACGATCGTACATAGTAACGACATTTCATTTTGTGTATATATTATGCTTTTATCTTCGCTCTCCCTTCGCACTGATAGGAACCTTAAATAACATGTCTGTTTTTCTCACCGTTAACTGTTAACCAGTGAGCTTGTCAGTTGAACATGAAATTGCCTGTTATGTTTTGTATGCCCTTTTTTCCTGGAGTTTATGTATATATAAACAGATGATCTGTAATAAAGTTTACTCTGTTGCTTTCATCCTGCCTTTGAGGCAAAACCTTCTCTCGTCCCGTCACATTGGTGACCCCGGAAGTCGACTAGCTCCTCCCGCCTTCCACCCCCCCTCGCCCTTCCATCATTGGAACTATGGTGGACTCCACGGAAGTTGGCGCCGTCCCATTGAAACTTTCGTTGTTCGCCAGTGGAGAGGCGTTTGCTTGGTTTCAGCGTGCAGAAGTCCAGTTCCGCATCAAGGGCGTGACTCGCCCAACCACCAAAGCAGATTATGTTCTCGTTGCGATACCCGAGGACACCTTCCCGGAAATATCCGACTGGCATTGTGAACAAGGAGACACCCCAATAGCGTATGACGCCCTCAATTATACCTTCTGCAGCAATACTCACCGTCCCCAGCCGCCCGTATAGCAAAGCTTTTTCAGCTTTCTTAACAACCGTTGGGGGACCAAAGGGCTTCGATCGCCCTCAGGGAAATGACCAGTATCCTTCGCCTGCAACCTGCTGCAGACGTCTTTCCTTGTGAGGTGAACCTACTTCGTGCCCTTTGGATACGCCATTCACACGAACCTGTATGCGCTGCCATACCGATCCGATGTCGATAGTTTACCCATAAAGGACTTGACGACCAAAGCCGATGCCCTTATGGACAGCCACTTCACGACCTTCAAGATCTCCATCAACGCCTAAAGATCTCCATCAACCCCTCCACTCCTGACAAAGAGGACATCTATTCAACGTGAACCGAAGCTGACGTGAATACCGTAGGACATACACGCCTACCCCATGACGTGCCGAAGCGGCGACAAAGTCACCCATCACCCCTCACTCGCTTGCGCCCCAACCAACGACTTCTACAGCCACATACTGCCTCCCATCAGCCGCAGTTTTGCTACTACCACTACAGATTCGGGGCAGCCGCGAAGAAATGTGCCCTTTGGATACGCCATTCACACGAACCTGCATGCGCTGCCATACCCGATCCGATGTCGATAGTTTACCCATAAAGGACTTGACGACCAAAGCCGACGCCCTTATGGACAGCCACTTCACGACCTTCAAGATCTCCATCAACGCCTCAAGATCTCAATCAACCCCTCCACTCCTGACAAAGAGGACATCTATTCAACGTGAACCGAAGCTGACGTGAATGCCGTAGGACATATACGCCTACCCCATGACGTGCCGAAGCGGCGACAAAGTCACCCATCACCCCTCACTCGCTTGCGCCCCAACCAACGACTTCTACAGCCACATACTGCCTCCCATCAGCCGCAGTTTTGCTACTACCACTACAGATTCGGGGCAGCCGCGAAGAAATGTGCCCTTTGGATACGCCATTCACACGAACCTGTATGCTCTGCCATACCCGATCCGATGTCGATAGTTTACCCATAAAGGACTTGACGACCAAAGCCAACGCCCTTATGGACAGCCACTTCACGACCTTCAAGATCTCCATCAATGCCTCAAGATCTCCATCAACCCCTCCACTCCTGACAAAGAGGACATCTATTCAACGTGAACCGAAGCTGACGTGAATGCCGTAGGACATACACGCCTACCCCATGACGTGCCGAAGCGGCGACAAAGTCACCCATCACCCCTCACTCGCTTGCGTCCCAACCAACGACTTCTACAGCCACATACTGCCTCCCATCAGCCGCAGTTTTGCTACTACCACTACAGATTCGGGGCAGCCGCGAAGAAATGTGCCAAGGATTGTCAATGGCCAAAAAACATGTAAGTGAGCCATCACTCATGGCGGTGACCTCCAGTGTTTCTAATCTTTTCTTTTTATATGATGCAGGAACGGGCGTGCAATTTTTGGTAGACACTGGTGCTTGTCCTCTTTTGCCAAAGGAACTCTTTACGACACGACCTAGACTGTCTACGTCTGCCGACGTCCGCCTGGTAGCTGCCAATGGATCTGCGATACCCACCTATGGTTACAAGAACCTCATATTATCGTTTAGAAACGGTAAATCTAATTGGAAGTTTCTCATTACTGACGTCACATTGCCAATCCCCGGTGCGAATTTCCTCTTTCATTTCCACCTTCTCTTCGATGTCGCCCACCGATGATTGGTCAACACAGAATCGTACCTGTCAACACCTCTTCAATCCGCCCTCTACAACCTCTCTCTCCACATCAGCGCACCCACGGATGCCTGCGCCCAACTCCTCATGTCGTAACCAGAAGTTTTCCGTCCAGAACTTCGTCAAATGCCCGGGGTTCACGATATTTATCACCATATCAAGAAGACAGGACCCCCAAAATTCAGATATCTGGCACCGGAACGGTTGGCAGCCGCCAAACAGATGTTCGCCAAAATGGAGGAAATGGACCTTTGCCAAAAGGCCTCTAGCCCATGGTCATCACCCTTACACGTCATTCTGAAGAAAGACGGCTTCCTGCGTCCATGCGGGGATTACAGGTCCCTTAACATGCAAACAGAACAGGATCACTACCCCCTCTCAAATATCGCCGACGTGACCTCCTACCTGCAAAAAAGGGGTATTATCAGGTGTCTATGAATCCAGAAGACATCCCCAAGACTGCCATCACCACTCCGTTTGGTACATATACCTTCAATTACTCTTGTTTTGGCCTTCGTAATGCTGGGGCCACTTTTCAATGTCTCATGGATGACATCTTAGGGGACCTCCTCTTCTGTGTATATTATGTGGAAGACATACTTGTGTTCTCTTCCCTAAAAGAGGAACACCTTCGTCAACTGCGCATCGTGCTCGACCGCCTGCAACAAAACGGACTTGTAGTCCGGTATGACAAGTGTACCTTTGGCGCCAACGAAGTGTTGTTCTTAGGGCACCGCATCACTCCTGAAGTAGTCCATTCACTCCCTGAGAAGGTAGCAGCCGTTCAGAACTTCCCCACTCCCTCGACCGTCAAAGCTCTGCAGGAATCCTTGGGCATGATCAACTATTATCACTGTTTTATGCCAGCCATTGCCACCACTCTTGCTCCCCTCTATGCCTCCCTCAAGGCATAGAGGGGCCTTCTGTAATGCAAAGAATGCCCAATCAACCGCTGCAGCTCCCACTTTTCCTATCCCTCGTGCCCCTTTCCTTCTCTCCACCGATGCCAGCAAGGTCGCTATTGATGCAGTACTCGAACTTGTGGTCAATAGCTCGCCCCACCCATTGGCCTTCTTCAGCAGAAAACTGTCCAAGGCAGAATCAGGTTATTCTACCTTTGATTGCGAATTGCTGGCGGTGCACTTGGCTATCCATCACTTTTGCCAATTCTTAGAAGGTACGCCCTTCGTCATTCGCACAGACCGCATGCCTCTGGTGCACGCCTTCACTCGACAGTGTGACGCCTGGTCCTCCCGTCAACGCCGACATCTCTGAACCGTGGCTGAATACATTTGCACCCTTCAACACGTTCCTGGGAAAATGAATCCCGTTGTCGATGCCCTGCCAAGAAACACGTTGGCTGCCGTTCAACTGGGATTGGATTACAACGCCTTGGCTGAAGCCCAGAGACAGGATTCAGAGTATCAAGCATGTAGGACATCCTGCACATCCCTCCGTTGGGAAGACATCCCTCTTGACGACTCCAACACCACCCTCCTCTGTGTCGTTAGTACTGGTAGACCCTGACCTTGGATTCCTGATCCCATGCGCCGACAGTTGTTTGATTTCATTCACTGCCTTTCACATCCCTTGTGCCTTTCTACTGCACAGCTGCTGAAGACGAAGTTACATTTGGCACGTCATTTCTAAGGATGCTAAGGATTGGGTCCGCGCCCGTACTTCTTGCCAAACTTCTAGAGTACATCGATACACGGATTCAGAAGTGGGGACCTTTCCTCAACCTCAGCGTCGTTTCGCCTACATTCACGTCGACGTTGTAGGCCCCCTACCCACATCATGAGGACATTGTTACCTGTTTACCGTCATCGACCGCTCCACTTGTTGACCTGAAGCCATTCCCATGGAAACTGCAACGTCCGCCTCATGTACATCTGCCTTACTCTCAGGATGGATTGCAAGATTTGGTATCCCTGAGCATATTACTTCTGATAGGGGTACCACTTTCACCTCTCAATTGTGGAAATCATTAGCGAATCCCCTTGGCATCACCTTACATCAGACAACGGACTACAACCCAGCTGACAATTGAATGGTTAAACGTTTTCATCGCACCCTCAAAGCAGCTTTGATGTCCCGCTGAAAGGATTCCAACTGTTTTAATCAGCTTCCCTGGGTCCTCCTGGGACTAAGGACCACTCCTAATGACACCCTCGACGACTCGGCAGCTGAAATGGTGTATGGCCACCCATTGGTCGTCCCTGCCCAATTTTTCCTTCTGCAACCTCCTCGGACGATCTCCAGTGCATATGTCATTTTGTGGGAAAATTTACTCCATGCCGCCAGACTTACAAGCCCCCAACGAAGCATCACATACCAACAGACTTACACTTTGCAACGCAACGACACTAGCAAGCCACCGCTAACGCCCCCTTACACGGGCCCTTCCTTGTGATCCGGCGCAGTCCGAAAGCATTGCAACTAAACCTTTATGGCAAAGAAGACTGGGTCTCCATTGATCGTCTAAAACCTGCTTATCTCCTGCCAGATGACCCGCCTACAGTTCGCCGCTCTAGATCAGGGCGCCCTA
>NC_090730.1:49006477-49016477 GCF_036898095.1 Palaemon carinicauda
TATATATATATATATATATATATGTGTGTGTGTGTGTGTGTGTGTGTGTGTATACTCATATACAAATATACACACACGCACACACAAATACAGTATATATATATATATATATATATATATGTGTGTGTGTGTGTGTGTGTGTGTGCATATATATGCACGCATATACTAGATGCACGCTCGGACTTGCACCACTACTGTATATGTTTTATCCATGTCACTCTCTGATTGGGGTGAGCATATGATTAAAATCCTTCCGTATGTTCAAAGTTGGCGCCTGGAGGGCGATGCCCACAGTTTCAGCAATTATAAGCCTGCTGTAGTTGTTACCCTTGTGAACATTGTGTGTCCCATTAATCAATTCCTTCAGGGAGGTTTTCCGGTTGTGGACATCAATGTAGTTTTGGTTTATTGCCCCCTGATTTATGTGGGCCAGCATCCTGCTTCGGACGGTTGTGGTAGTGTGTCCAATATAGTCTTTTCTGTGAGATATACACTTCTTCTCAGGGCATGGAAATTTATAGACTACAGTGGTGCACGTCTCTTATGGTCCTTTGGGGCAGTATATTTTTTCATCATATGCCTTGCAGTCAGTTTGGGCTTGCTATATATTACAAGTTTTACCTCTGACTACAAAGCCAGGTTGTTCTTTTATATATACTGATGGCTCCCAATCTGATGCTGGCGTTGAATTTGAAGTATATAGTAATGCTTCTAATTGTAGAAGTGCATTTCCTGTAGCATCGTCTTGGTATCTAAATATCGATCTATCTACCTATCTATGCATCATTCAATCTATATATCTATCCATCAATCAATCTATCTATCTATCCATCAATCAATCTATCTATCTATCTATCTCTGTCGTACTATCTATTCTATCCATTTTTTTCTTTATTCTATATATCTTCCACCATGGAAGTTTCTAATGCGGTTAGTTATTCACTCGCCAAGTGTCAAGTTCATCAATAAATCCCTTTTCATAAGTTACATAGTTGAGTTGATGGATATTTTGGATGTAACTGAAACGTGTTCGATCACTTTATATTACCCAGTATGCTTCACCCTTTACTTCTTATGTTTCAAGGAATTTCCCTCTTCTGTATGGCCTGTGTACGAGGAATAACCGAACTGTCCACCTGCTTTAAAGTTATTGATGGATCTGATGACACATTGTACGTTCATAAAGATTGCCAGTGGAGGTTTACGAATGCAAAACGCCCTTCAATAACTCTCTATACAGCTAAGAAGCTCTATTCATCTGTAGTCTTAACTTTGGACTGTAGAAACTAAGGCTTCCTTTTTTCTTCAAAAGGGACAGGCTTAATAGAAGGGGTAAGGATGCCTGGTATTTTATCAAAAAGTCAAGAGGCTTTATTTTCCTTATATTTTTCTGTTTCTTTTCAAAACCATGCTTACTGTACTTCCTTCAGTTGGAGTCGCTATCCAGGAGGATATTTAGCCTTGAATAAAGTATGGGCTCCATCATGTTGACCAGTTTTACTGACATTATATATAAAGTCTTTTTCTGTTTTATCAATCAGTTTATTCACATATCTGCAAATAATATTTTTGCTATCGTTATTATATAGTATGCGCATTCTAAAGAAACTAAAGAAAAAGATTGATGAAAAGCTAAGAGCTGAACAAGCAGGGTTTAAAAAAGGTGGAAGTTATACTGTCCAAATTTCTACTTTAAGACATGAGGTACAACAATGTATAAAATATAGGAATCCACTTTTCATGGTATTTGTGGACTATGAAAAAGCCTTTGATAGTGGGCACCGGCCAATTTTATAGATAGTCCAACATTATCATCGAGTTCCTCTTAAATATGTAAATTTGATTAAGTATGTTCATGAGCAGAGCAAGTACAAAGTTAATGTTAATGTAGTCCTATCAAATGAATTCTCAGTGAACAGTTGAGTACTCCAAGGGAATGGTTGTCACCTATGTTGTTTATCCTCCTCATGGATTTTGTGATACAGAGAACAGTTGGGGATAGGGGAGAAGGATTTAGACTGAGTTTGTTTAAAAAGATATTAGCTGCCCTAGAGTATGCTGATTACGCTGTTCTTATTAGCAGAACACCACAGGACTTGCAAAGCATGCTTACCGGAATGCATGCAATATCACATGATTTTGGGCTCAAGATAAATACAAGATAGACAGTGATGATGAGAACGGCATAAGCAATGGAAGATGAAATATCATTGGAAGGAGAAAGGATTAATGAAGTGAAATCATTTCAATATCTAGGAACTAACATCTCTAATATAGGATCCTTTATAATTTAAGGTTAATGAAAGATTGAAAAAAAGCAAATCAGACAATGGCTAGGTTAAGTAAAATTTGGAAATCAAATCGCCTGAAATTACGTATAAAAAATCAGTCTATATATCCGATAATTGAGATTGTTGTTACTCTATGGACATGGTATGACAATGAAATAATATCCAACAGATTTTAAAGATTTAAGAACAAAGCCCTAAAAAGAATATATGGAGTTGAATAGCAGGGCAGGATTAGAAATAAAACTTTCTATTGGGCTTCACAAGCCACTAGAAGACTTGGAAGTCCCAGATCTACATGGCTGAGGACTAGGAAGCGTGAAGTAGGTGATGATGAATGGAGAGCTATTGATTTAAAAGCTCAAGATAGAGACGACTGGCGTAATCTAACCGAATCCCTTTACGTCAATAGGCGTAAGTGGAGATGATGATTGTGATGATTATTAATTTAGTTTTTAATTATGATGTACCTTTTTATTAACATCATTTCTTATGTTTTCTGGAGATATAGAGCGAAATTTAGGATCAGTACGTCCTACACTTCATCAGTGTCATCTACTGTATTGCAATATTCGTGGTCTTCAGTCAACTATTCAAGAACTTACCGTTGCATCCACACTGTATGATATTCTTTTGTGCTCAAAACTTTGGTTTCCAATATAGAGCACACATCTGAACTCCTTATAACTGTTTTTAAGAAGCCATTAACTCTGAAACAACATGGCATTTCTAGTCCACGGGAATGGCAGTGCATATTAGGACTGAGTAATCTGCTTTTCATAAGTACATCTCCGAATGTGGATGTCATGAGATTCAGGTAATAAAAGTTTCTGGCATGCATAACAACTTCTATTTGAGTTCGATCTAACAGAATCCAGACATGGATGATTCTATTTTCGATTGTCATCTTACCATTATGGCCAAAGTAAAAGAAGATGATAGAATGGCCTCATTTGAGTATGTGGGAGATTTCAATGCTTCTTATAGGGAGTGGCTAAATTCTGTTCATCCTACTGATCGCCATGGCTTAGGAGCTTTGTACTTTTGCTCTGACTCCTCTGGTGTTATAACAAGTAAGGTAAGTTCTCCAGCTGGGACATCTGACCAGGACTTGATTTCATTAGTAGTAAAGCCTGAGAAGCCTGTCCCTGATGTGTCATACTAATATCGGATTTAAATGAAATTTGAAGCAGACTGGAATGGCATTTAGAGTGATCATTTAGGTTTGAATTAGTCAAAATTGAATAGTAGAGTTGATCATGTTGTTCGTTTGAATACGAATCTAGTTAACATGATTGACAGTGCTATCCCTTCTTGTGTGATTAGTTACTGAGTGAAAGATAAACCATGGTTCAATAATGACTGTAGACGTGCTTATATGAGGATATACAAGAGACCTATTACCTTTGGGAGGGCAACATCTCAGATGTTACTTGGAATAACTATACTCAGCTTAGAGCTTTTACTCATAGAGTTTTTGCTTCAACTGAAAAGAAATAAAATTTAATCATAAAAGAAAACCTTTTTTTGGCACAACAGAGGAACATAAGTGGTGAGCTACCCTTAAACCTGCACTCTTTGGTGTGAATGTAACAGTTCCTCTTTAACTTAGACCAGGTGGCTCTGTCACTCTCTGTCCAAAGAAAAGGCAACCCTTTTAGCTGTTGTGTTTGAGAGCAAGTAAAGTAAAAATGAAGTTGATCTTCATCTTTCGTGTTTTCCTGAGGTTAAACTAACTACTTTAGCTTTTCGATCTAGTGAAAATAAAGCTCTCTTGATGGACCTTGATGTTTATGGAGTTGTAGACCCAAATGGTATTTTGCGTTGGTTTTTATATAAAGACCTAGCTCTAAAATTGTCTGTTATATTGTGTAAGTTAGCGAGAAGAGAAGCTTTTAGCCCTTGTGGGATAATTGGTAATGTTACTCCACGATGTAAATGTGTTTATAGTAACTAAAGATTATCGCCTAATTTTATTATCTACCATATCATCAAAACTTGTTAAACATGTTTTTGGCTTTCGTAAAGGACTTGCAGCATGTGATGCACTTCTATACAATCGCCAATGCTGTACAGACATCACTTGATTGTGGCAAGTCCGTATGATAAGTCTTTGACTGTTTTATTCATGAGGCACTTGTTTTTAAACCTAAGCGGTTGGGAGTGAGTGGATCGTTTCTTAGCATCATTATTGAATTACTAAGTAATACATTACAAAGAGCTGTTGTTGAAAGGCACCATAATGAGTAAATCATTATTAATATTACTACTAGCTAAGCTACAACCCGAATTGGAAAAGCAAGATGCTATATGCCCCAGGGCTCCAACAGGAAAAGAATAGCCCAGTGAGGAATGGAAAGAAGGCAATAAATAAACGACCAAAGGAGTAATTAGAAATTAAAAATAAAATGATTTAAAAACTTTGACAACATTAAAACAGATATTTAATATATAAACTATAAAAGGACTTATGTAAGCCTGTTCAAGATAAAAACATTTGCGGCAAGTTTGAACTTTTGAAGTTCTACTGATTAAACTACCCTATTAGGAAGATCATTGCACAACCTGGTCACATCTGGAATAAAACTTCTAGAGTACTGTGTAGTACTGAGCCTCATTGTGGAGAAGGACTGACTATTAGAATTAACTGCATACCGAGTATTACGAACAGGATAGAACTGTCCGGGAAGATCTGAATATAAAGAATGATCAGAATTATAAAACATCTTATGCAACATGCATATTGAACTAATTGAGCGATGGTGCCAGAGATTAATATCCAGATCAGGAATAGGAAATTTGATAGACCATAAATTCCTGTAAAACAAATTAAGATTGGAATCAGCAGCTGAAGAGCAGACAGGAGAACAATATTCGAAACAAGGTAAAACTAAAGAATTAAAACACTTTTCTCAGAATAGAGTGATCACCGAAAATCTTGAAAGACTTTCTCAATAAGCCAATTTTTTTTTTGTGGAATCGAAAAAGACACATACTTAATGTTTCTCTCAAAAGTAAGTTTGCTGTCGAGAATCACAGCTAAAATTTTAAGTGTCATACAGAGTTAAAGAAGCACTATAGATACTGAGATCCGGATGTTGCCTAAGATGTTTCATAATTTTGACCGTCATTTACATTTAGATTTTCCCAGACAGTTCTATCTTGTCCATAATACTAGGAATATAAATAATTCTAAAAGTCAGGCTATCTCCATCATTAGGTTAAATACTGCACAGTATTTTAAAATTTGTATTCCACCTGAGACTAAGTTGTGGAATGATCTTCCTAATCTGGTACCAGTACCAGTACGACGAGGACAGGGAAGTGGGGAATATGGGAAAAGGATAAGTACCCCTGGATACAATCCAGTTTATAGCCCGAGAGCAGGTACCTGGGATGGGAAAGGAGAAGGGAAAAAAGGGGGGAAAAGGAAGTACAGGAAGAGAATAAAAGAGAGGGGCAGACCCTCATGCGACATTAGATAGTAGTAGAATTATACTGAGAAAGGAAGAGACAGGCAGGAAAAGGAAAGGTTTTTTGGTTCACGCTAAGCAAAAGGACACTAATTGACTGTCACCAATTTGTTGATTGAGTAAGGTATGATGGTTAATGAAGGTTTTTTTTTATGATGATGATGATTTAATGTTTAAACAAAATTACAATTTTAACTGCTGAAAGGATATATAATGAGTTATATAATGAATTTAATCAGATGATATGAATCTGGGCCTAGGAGGATCACAATTGATCTTAGGCTCCAGTCTCTTCCACCAATAATGATCACGAGCATGTTCAATAGTGAGATTTCTAGTTAGGGTGCAAAGGTCGTCATCGTCTAAAGCAAGTTTGTCCCAGGTTTTCTGGCCAAGCCTGTGAAACCGGACATTAAGAGGCTCCAATTTGGAAAATTCATGTAACTCCCTAATTGTATTGTAATAGGAAGGGCTCTCTTTGTAGGCTCTCCTCAAAGCCCTATTTTGAATTGCCTGCATTTTATTAAGGGAGGTTTTGCTAATTGCTCCAAATATTATGGTGGGGTACTCTAACTGTGGCCTTACTAATGATTTATATAAACGGAGCTGAGTTTTAGTTGATAAGTATTTAAAACGTTGTAATTTATCAAAAGTTACTCTAGAAACAGCTATTCTCTCTTTGACGTGTGAAAGAATACCGGATTTCTTAAAGTTACACCCAAATATTGTGGCCTTTTGCTTAAATGGAATTCTAACATTGTCAACAATTATTTCTGCAGGACTTCGAGCTGAAATGGGGAGGAGCTGAAATTTGTTCAAGTTTGTTGTTATTTTCCATTTCTTTTCGTAATTATTTACTTTTTGTATTTCCCTGACTGTTTTAATTTGCAGCATACGTTTGTTCTTATTAGGAATAGATATTACCTGGGTGTGGTCATCTGCAAACATGATTTGCAGACAACCTGGAGCAGGAGGAGGGGTGTCTCTGATATAAAAATTGAAAAGTGAAGGGGAGAGAACACTGCCCTGAGGATCACCAGACAGAAGTGGAAACTCTGGTCCAATAAATTCTTTAATCTTGATCATGGCCACTCGATTGTCAAGAAAGTTACACAATAGCCTGGTAGCTAGATTTGGTAGTTGTGCTTCTATGAACTTGTATTTAAGACCCTCGTGCCATACCTTATCAAAAGCTCGGCTGACATCCCTAGATATTAGGTTACAACGACCCCCAAGATTTGACTTGACCGCAATGTATTCGTAAAGACGAGCTAATACAAGTTGGGTCCCTTTACCCCTTGTAAATCCGTATTGATTGTTATTGATAAGTAAATTTTCCTCAAGGAAATCCTCAAATCTTTCTTTAATAATTTTCTCAAGTATCTTACCCGGTGTCTCTAATAAGGATATAGGCCTATAGTTAGAGACTGAGGTGAGGTCCCTGCCCTTTTTCCCCACAAAGGGAAGTATTGCTTTTTTGAAATAATCAGGCCAATAACCCAAACTAAGAGTTTCATTAAAGATGTTGCAAAGAAAAGAGACCATCGAATTTGGCAAATTATTAAAGATAAGTTTATTTACTTTAGACTGGCCTGGAGCTTTGTTTTTAAAACTTTTGATTATTTTAATAATATCTTGAAGTTGGATAGGTTTGAGGAAAGGGTCATCTTCGACAAGTCTCCCAAGATCTACTGAATCATAAGGTATTATATGATCAGCATGTTCACGGATTGTCTCAGTGACATGCTGTTCATGTTGTTGGTCAAACCTTAGATTTTCTATTGGGTTTATTTTAAAGATATTAGACCAGAAGTCTCTAAAGATCACCTCCTGGTCTTGAGATGAATAGATCTTTTCATTATTATGGGTGATGTATGCTATTGGTTGAGCAGTTGAGCCCAACAGTTTCTTGATCATATTCCAAAATTTTGCAGGATCTTTATAAAAGCCTTCACATTTGTCTAACAGAGCCTCCCCAGTAGAATTAATGAGGTCAGTTGATTCTATTTTAATTCGTTCTTGTATATTATGGATATACTCTAAAAGTTGATGTGTGGGGCCTCGGTTGTTAATTAATTCTAGGGCTTGCCTATAACGGATCTGAGCTAATTTAAGAGAATCTGTTTCTTTAGTATAAGGTAGTATCCTGAAAGTTTTAAATGGGATATGGAGCTCTGAGGCTTCGTTGATCATCCTATACCAAAAAGCTATCTTATCGTCTATGTACGATTTATCCTTTAAGATGTTATCGGGTTCGTCAAAAGTAGAGAGAGAGTCATCAAGAGTGTCCTTAAAACGTTCCCAGTTCGCGTTGTTCAAATCTATAGTTGGATTAGCGACCACCATAATGGGTCTCAGAGTAATCTTAAAAATAATGGGAAGATGATCCAAAGTGGTTAAGGGGCCTTGAGTAAGGGAATAATTAAACATATGAAATCTATTTGAAAGAAGTATAACTGGCTTACTAGAGGTTCTTCTGGTAAAATACGTATCAAAATCTGGGCCTAAGAACCTTATAAGGTTTCTATTCAACAGGCCATTGATTAATGTGCCAATAGGGTTGATTCTGTTATAACCAAGGGCTGGATGAGCTGCATTAAGATAAGCCAGCAGATAGACAGGGATGTTACGTCTCATCAATGATAATATATCTTGCTGTGGAAATATTGGATTTCTTGGGGGTAGATAGGTCGTGGCGACTATAATTGGTCCCCGTACTGTCTGTATTTCGACAGCAATAAGATCGTGATTGAAACCATCAATTAACTTGACAGCAACACCCCGTCGAACTGCTATTGCCGTACCAGCCCCCTGTTTACCAGAGGTGTTACACTGAAACACATTATAGTTCCAGATCTTGATACGGGTAGAATCAGGAATTCCAGTTGAGTTAAGAAGTATGAGATGAGGAGAGAGGGAGGAGTAGATACTAGCAAGTTCCTTACACCTGAGGAACGTCCACTTTAATACATTATGTTGAATCACTGTGAGGGAATCCAATATGGTAATCGTCCTTTGGTCAGATAGTAAAAGCCTGATTTTAATCTACTGAACTTATCTGGAGTGATCCGGGTAATCCTGGGAATGTATTTGTCTAGTTCAATAGAGCCACTGTTAATGAATTGAACCACTGTGGAGTTAGCTAATTTTTCAGTGTATAAGTATTTGATAGTTTTGGTCTCAAAAATCATTTTCTTAATTTGGTCATGAGATGCGGATTTAGGGGGCGTTTGTTATATTGATGGAGGTATACAATTTTAGACCAACCTTAGGTGGTGATTGATTCATTGGAGGAAGGGGAGGGAGAGCAATAGCTCCTAGCAATTCAGTGTCCAAAGGTTCCAATGTTGAGGTAGAGGGCTGTGGTTGTTTTTTAGCAGGATTAGCAGGCTCCAATATATCCGAATCTGCGTCACTCAGTGCTCTTTTCCTATTGGCTTCATCAGTTTCCATTTCATCATTAACTGGCACAGATTGATGAGGGGTATTGTTACGGACATTGTCTGATTTCAGCATGGTTGAGACCTTATTGGCTAAATTGATAGCTTCGGTGGGAATTTTGACCAATGGGAGACCATTGGCTTTATAAAAGGAGTCGACCATAGACTGGAAAGTCCCTGGCTCGACTGCTTCACTAAGATTAGCCATGATAAGTGCCGTGTTCATAACCGTCTGTTGCTGAAGGGTAATACTGTTGAATAATGGCTGAGAGAAGGAGTTAGGATTGGAGGGGGCTGAGGCCCGAGCAAAGGACTTATTTGGTGTGATAGTTGATTGTTGGTTTCTAAGAACCTTTGCTTGATCCTTAACCATAAATTTCCGGGTGGGGCATCTTGCTGCCATGGTTGGATGGTCAACATTACATGTGATACACTTATGGCTATGCTGATTGGTGCAATAAGTCCAAAAGTGATCCACTGAGGCACAAAGCGAGCATTTCTTATATGTGGATGGTTGAGGACAGTCCTTTTTCATGTGATCGTATTTGTAGCATCTCATGCATTGAGACAGGGAGACAAATACGTCCTGGGCCAGGTATTTGGGGGGAAAAGATTGGCTTGAAATGAGCAAACCCTTAGTAAGGCAGTCTCTCACCATTTGAATGGTCTCAAGTTGTACTTTAAAGGTCGATTTGGTGTTAGGTAATTTGATGACCTTATTTACCTTAACATTATTCCTACTTTCAATTTCAGCCTTTAGTTCATCTTCAGATTGGTCATATACTATGTCATCAGCCTG
>NC_090730.1:49021477-49023977 GCF_036898095.1 Palaemon carinicauda
AGGATACGGATAAAATTTCAGGATACAAAACCTTACGAGATCCCAACTCTTCGCCGAGAGTAATTTTAAAAAGCGCGCGCCGCTAGACTTTGAACTTGGGTAGACTCACTTACAGCCTCCCGCTCACCCATTGGTTATCTCCCTACTCAGACGCTAGCTGACGCCATAAGATCCTGCTTTCCTATTGGTCGGCAACTATCCCAGCTTGCATACGCACGGGCGTTCATCTCTCTCTCTCTCTTTTCGTTCCGACCGCGGTATCGTTAACAGACATTGTGTGCTTTCGCTTGTTTGACTTAGTGTTAATATACAGTACATTCGTACGCCACGAGTTATCGTTAATAAACATTCGTTACTGTGCACTGTACTGTATTAGTGTTTACTATACATAGACTGTATATAACGTTACGTAGTGTATTATATTACGTATTACTGTAGCCATGGGTCCCAAGAATGTTGCTGAAGGAAAGAAGAAGAAGACGATGCTCTCGATGGAGACGAAACTTGAAATCGTTAAAAAGTACGAGTCTGGCATGCGTTTAAGTGCGATCGCCAAGGAGTATGGCCGGAATCCATCTACGATAGGCACCATCCTGAAGCCAAAGGCGGCCATAAAAGCAGCGACACCTTCTAAGGGCGTCACTATTTTCTCCAACAAGAGAACCCACGTGCATGACGAGATGGAGAGGCTGCTTCTTGTGTGGATCAAGGACAAAGAGATCTCAGGAGACACCATCACTGAGACTACAATTTGCCAGAAGGCCTCCGCCATTTTCGGTGATCTCGTGCGTGCTCAGGCCGAAGAAGGAGCAGGAGAAGGAACATCCCAGCAGGAACCCCCAGAGTTCAAGGCTTCTTGTGGGTGGTTCGAGAAGTTCAAGAAAAGGACTGGTATCCATTCAGTGGTACGGCATGGGGAGGCAGCCAGCTCGGACACGAAGGCCGCCGAAGCCTTTGTTAAAACGTTCGACGAGTTGACTCTGCAGGAAGGCTACAGTTCGCAGCAAGTTTTCAATTGCAACGAAACTGGGCTTTTCTGGAAGAAAATGCCTCGTCGGACGTTCATCACAGCAGAGGAGAAGAGGCTACCCGGACATAAGCCTATGAAGGACAGGCTTACCCTTGCTTTTTGTGCAAACGCTAGTGGGGACTGCAAGATAAAGCCCCTGCTGGTGTACCATTCAGAAAATCCCCGAGCCTTCAAAGCCTAAAAAGTCATCAAGGAGAACCTTCCCGTGATGTGGAAGGCGAATGCAAAAGCCTGGGTAACGAGGCAACTGTTCATTGATTGGGTGAATGTCTGCTTCGGTCCGACTGTCCGAAAATATTTGGAAGAAAAGCGCCTCCCTATGAAATGTCTGCTGGTGTTGGACAATGCTCCAGCTCACCCTCCTGGCCTCGAGGAATATCTTCTGGCCGAGTATTCCTTCATAAAGGTCCTGTATCTACCGCCTAACACCACCCCTCTCCTCCAGCCCATGGACCAGCAAGTTATTTCTAATTTTAAAAAATTGTACACGAAGCATCTCTTCAAGAGATGTTTCCAAGTCACATAGAGTACAAACCTCACTCTGCGTGAATTTTGGAAAGATCACTTTAACATCGTGATATGCCTCAAACTCATCGATCTCGCTTGGCAGGAAGTTTCAAGGTGTACCCTAAACTCATCTTGGAGGAAGCTGTGGCCTGATGCTGTCTCTGCACAAGACTTCGAGGGGTTCGGGAAGCCTGGAGGCGAAGCCGAGATCGTTGACCATCCTGAACCAATTCAGCAGTCTGAGGTGGCTGACATCGTACATCTTGGTACGTCCATGGGGCTGGAAGTTAGCGAGGAGGATATAGATAAACTTATCGAGGAGCACCACAAGGAGTTGACGACGGACGACCTGAAGGAGTTGGAGACGATGCAAGTGAGTGATGTTCAAGAGCAGTTCTCTAGCGGTGATGAGGAGGATGTTGCACCTTTGAAAACGGCAGACATCAAGGAAATTCTTGCATGTTTCCATAAAATGGCAGACTACGTTGAAAAGGAACATCCAGAAAAAGTTTATACCAACCGTGCGCTTCAACACTGCAATGACGTTTGCCTAACGCATTTTAGAAATGTGTTGAAAAGTAGGCAGAAACAAGCTTCAATGGATAGTTTCTTATTAAGGAGGCCAGCGGTATTAGTAGGCCAAGACGAAGGTGAAAGTGAAGAAAAGAAACAGAAAAGAGGAAGGGATGAAGAATTAGAAGGTGAAAGTAAAGAAAAGAAACAGAAAAAAAAGTGATGAAGAAGTAGAAGGTGAAAGTAAAGAAAAGAAACAGAAAAAAGAAAGTGATGAAGAAGTAGAAGAGATTTAGAAAATATGAAAAATGTAAAGTTATAAAAAATTCAATTTTAAGTTTTATGTTACCGTTAAGTGTTAAAGTAATTTTTTCTTTCATTTTATAGTTTTCCATACGTAATGTTAAGTGTTAATTATTTCTGCCATTTTTTTATTTTGTAAAGTTTAAG
>NC_090730.1:49028977-49038977 GCF_036898095.1 Palaemon carinicauda
TTATTGATTTTGAGTGAATATAATCTCGAGATAATAAAAAAAATGATAATGAATATGCACATAATGTATCAAGAACAATGATTTATCAAAATGAATAAAATGCCTATGAAAATTAAAACTAGAGTAAACTTTCAATTAAAAATAAATATACCCTAATTGTGTAGTAAAAGAATCGATATATTTCTGATGCTAATTATTATAATTGAACGAGATAACAATGAATTATGAGTTTGTTACAACATTAAAGAAACTTAACATATAGGAAACGATTCGTAAAACATTATTCTTTGTTAATAAAAGAAAAAAAAAACAACAGCGATAGATAATAAATGCTAAATAAAATGTAGCCTAGACGTTAACATAGAAAAATAAATCAAAACCAAATAATAAATGAATACCGATGTACGCTCTAAAACTTTGTGGTATAAAAAAAATCCTGGGACAATTAAAACAGACCTATTGTAAACGTTTCTAAGTTAGTACAAAAGACTATCTGTATTATCGACTCCTCAAAAAAAAAAAAAAAAAAAAAAAAAAATCATTAATAGATCGTAAATCCTGTAAAAAAAGTCAGGCAGCAAACTACTAATTGTTATAAGAAATGTAAATAACAAAGAACATATAGAATATAAATAAATAATTCGCTAGTATCTATAGATAAATCCTTGAACTGTTTTTATTTATTACCCCAAATATGAGGTAAACACCGTACACCAATCATTCTAATTGGATGTAACCACTACCAAACACTGTAGGCCAATCACAATAATGGGTTGAAATGACATATTGTAACAAGAAATCAATTACTTTAATATGATGCAATGTGTTGCAATGTTTTCCAAAGTAAGAGTTCAATCAAATTAAAATTTTATTTTGTATAAAATGAATAAATTTACCTTTTATTTCTACAGATAAGTGGTTTTCCTTATAAATGGTTTAACGAGAAGAAATATATATATATATATATATATATATATATATATATATATATATATATATGTATGTATGTATATATATATATATATATATATATATATATATATATATATGTATATATATGTATATATATATATGTATATACAGTATATATATATATATATATATATATATATATATATATATATATATATATATATATATATATATATATGTATATATATATATATATATATATATATATATATATATATATATATATATATATATATATATTTATATATATATATATATATATATATATATATATATATATATATATACATATATATGTATAAGTATTTATATATATATATATATATATATATATATATATATATATATATATATATATATATATATATACATATACATATATATGTATATATATATATATATATATATATATATATATATATATATATATATGTATATATGTATATACATATATATATAAATATATATATATATATATATATATATATATATATAATAATAATAATAATAATAATAATAATAATAATAATAATAATAATAATAATAATAATAATAATAAGCCAACCTGCAACCACGGTTGGAAAAGCACGATACTATAAGCCCAATGGCTCCAACAGAAAAAAAATTGCACATTGAGGAAAGAAGGCAAGTAAAGAAATAAACCACAAGAGAATTAATGAGCAGTTAAAATAAAATATTAAAAAAAAAGAAATACAAAAATAGATCTTTCATATATAAATCTAAAATCTTAAAAGAATAGAAGAATAAGAGAAACGGGAGAGAATAACGTGCCCCAGTATACCCTCAAGCAAGACAACTCTAACCCAAGACACTGCAAAGCCGTAGTACAGAGCCAATGAAATTATAGAACATTGATTTTATTTTATAGTGTCCTCCTAGAATGTCTGATTACCATTGCTATAGAGTATTTTCTACATTTACCAAGAAGAAAGTAGCCCCTTGAGCGAAGAAGTATTGTTTGGTAATCTCTGTGCTGTCAGGTGTATAAGGACAAAAGAGAATGTGTAAAGAATAGGCCAAACTATTAGGTGTTTGTCTAGTCAGGGGAAAATGATCAGTGATTAGAGAGAGGAATCCAATGTAGTACTCTGTGGCCAGTCAAAGTATCCAATAACTCATTAACGGTAGTATTTCAACCGCAGTATGAAGGAATTAGCAACGGTGAACATCAGTGCATTTAATGTCACACATCTCTATAAATAACATATAATCTTAGTAATATAAAATAAAACGTATTAAACTTGAAAATAGAATATTTACAATTGTATATAAACAACACTTTGCACGATGTAGTGAAAATTATTCTTTACAGTAAAGCTTAGTAAAGTCATAGGCGCAATATTGACATACCAGGAATTGCAAGACACCAGTGTCCTTTTAAATTCAGGTAATGGTTGCCATTTGTTATGGTCTTCAATAGCAGATTCTCATCTTAATTTGTTGGACAGGTACTTACGGTGTAATAAATTTCTTATCCGTAATCTAGGCATGAAGTTAATTCTAATAGTCAGCCTTCTCCATCATGAGTCTCAATGCTACACAGTATTCTTGATGTTCTATTCTAGCTGTGATCAAGTTGTGGAATGATCTCTTTAATCGGGTAGTTGAATGAGAAGAACTTCAAAAGTTCAAAGTAGCAGCAAATGTTTTTATGTTGAACAGGCTGACATAAGTCTTTTTATAGTTATATACAAATGACCTGTTTTCATGGTAATGGTTTTTAAAATTCTCTATCTTTATTTCTCACTATTTCTTATATCGTTTATTTATTTCATTGTTAATTTTCCTCACCTGGTTATTTTTCCCTGTTGGAGCCCTTGGGCTTATAGCATCTTGCTTTTTCAACTAAGATTGTAGGATAACTAGTAATAATATAAATACACACACACACACACACACACATATATATATATATATATATATATATATATATATATATATATATATATATTTATATATAAATATATATATATAAATATATATATATATATATATATATATATATATATATATATATATATATATATATATATATATATATATATATATAGATAGATAGATAGATAGATAGATAGATAGATAGATAGATAGATATACTTATATATTTATATATATAATACCTCACTTTGAGTAAACGTAGGAGATAAATGCAAGCCTTCATGAAATGGTTAAGTGATATATCTAATTACAATTTAAGAAACACCTAGTATAGACGAGCAGCAATTCATAATCTCAGCTTAGAGACGATACACAGAAGGCAGGCTTTTTATTGACAAATAAACATTACATATAAAAATAAATGTAATCTTAATTCACGATCTACAGCATCTAATGTCAGGAATCAGACTGCAACACTGACACAATCAACTCGTTTTTGTGGAAATATTAAAAGGGACATCCTGACAAAGTAAGATTAGAAGCATATACTGTATACAGGTCTATAATGAAAAGGTAAAACACAATTATTCCAAAAATTTTATTTATGAGATTTGGATACATACGGAATGGTAACTCTTACTATATGGTACATCTATCTCTGTGCTTAGACTTCTAAAATGGCATTTTGCATTAAATCCTCCATATTCTTACAGGATAAAAAGGCAAAACGCACTATTTCCCGTTTTGTGTTAGAAAGCATTAACTCAACTGAAAATGGAGATGATTCATTTTACTGTGATGTTATGAAAGGTGATGAAAGGAGTTGATTTCCTTGAAGCACGGAATGAATGCAATATGCCATGGAAGTATAAGATTACTGTACACAAAAGCAGTGGTTACTACTTAAAATTAGTGATGAATCTGTTTTATGAAAATGACTTTCAATATCACAGAGGATTCCCAATACTTTTCCCCTGTCATAAAACTTTACAGTTAAGCAAAATATGAAATTCACGTTTGCCAGACCTCTTCCATATGATCTCTTGGGTATAGCAGTAACAGAGTTATTGTTGGAGCGTTGAAGACTCCTGATGAACCTGCAAAGTGCACAAACCAGGCACACACTGGTATGAGATATGAACACACCCCTACAAACAAGATTGATTATTCCCTATTTAATAACCACGTATAACAATATAACCCACAAATACCTCACTACAGGTGAGATTAAAGCGACATGTTTGAATTTTTTTTCTAAAACACAACTCATTGCACAACATCACCTATTTTTCAGTATTCACATAAGAGAATATTTCATTTGGAGAACCTAAAGAAGATACTTGCGATTCATATGCATATTAAAAAAAATAGTACAGTCTTGAAATCACAAACAGCGTAAGCAATGTACAAGATATCCATGTTATATAATCATAAAAAGTTCGTCAAGTATATAATGATAACAAGTCTAAAAATCTTAGTTTTACCAGCTGAGTCCGTGAAATGGATATGTAAAAGATATTGTTGTTACCAGCAATAAAAAGACCGAGGAGCTACATATTTAGTAATATATCATGAAACTTTTGCCAGTGGAAAGGAAAAAGATTTTCAAGGGATAGGTTCTCCAATATATGCCTTACAGTCACGTTCATAATTGACAGTACTGTATACTTTGATTATTGTTCACAAGTGAAAAAGATTATTTCTATCTTTTCATAGAATTTTTTTTCGAAGTATAGGACCAAATCAGTACCTATATCAAGAATATATCTAATGTAAAATGTATAAAAGAAATCTTCACTGGTAAAAAGTTCACCCTTTTCAATTTATGCCATGAAATAAAACAGAACATTCTGAAATGTGAACGATAAAATCAAGGCTGACAACCACACTCAATGTTCCTAAACAATAGCAACACAAGTACATTTGCCCTCCCGACTCCGAAAGTTTGTTATGCCTGAAAAGTTGTGAAAACAATGCTGCAACTTATCGGATGACATACCGTGACATTCAGTAATTAGCCTACTTCTCGCTGACTTAACGTTGGGATGATGGAGCATCATGGCCAACCTCAAATAAATTCTAGAGCTGAAAGACAGAAAACTTCAGTAGCTATATGGAGAATTATAATAGAATTGCATAGAAATAATATCCTCCTCATCAAAATGTCTGTAAAATGAATATAAGTCAGGCAACAGTATTCAAGTGGATCACACGTTTCAGTGGAGACGAGAACCTCCAGAATTGAACTAGGAAAGACTGATCCCGACGCAATACTTGAGAGCAGGATAACCACAGCATTCCTAAAGTTATATCACAGCCTACAAGAATTGCCGTAATAGTAAAAAAATAACTAGATCTTCAAATCTATTAACTTGATGAGAAGGAGATTGCCTAACCAAAGAATTCATAACAGAAGAACAGCTATCAAACCCTCAGTATCTCAAAATCACCCAGAGCAACTTGTAGCTTTCGTTCTTCAGTATTTACCATTAGAATCAAGAAATCTTGGATAACGACGTTATTTGGTGTAACGAGAAGACTCTTGCTAGCGACTATCATGGTATACTCCACTGCTGTCCATGATTAATAGAGTACAGGGTTACACTGCCCCATCGTAACTGCACATATTTTTTACTTCATTGCTATGTGGCCATAAGGGGAAACCAAGAAATTCTGGGAATTGTTTGCCAACACCCATGCTCTATCTCTTTCACAACCTTGTGTGAGAGAGGTCCCTATTAATCTCTAGGTACCTTTGTGTCTCCAACGGTGAAAATATCAGCATAAAAAAGAGTTAGAAAAGTCTGTTTAAATTTCGAGCTTTATAATGAAAGTACACATACAAACAAGAAAGCAAGTACAACTTTTTTTTTCAAACCTCTATTGTTAAACTGCCTATTTTATTAGTTTTTCATGCTTTTCTTTTGACTTCTCTAAGAAGAGTTTTTTTTTTGGGGGGGGGTTGCTTAAAAAAAAAAAAACACGTGACACCAGGCAAATAGGGCAATAACTTTATTATATAAATTCACATAGTTATGCTCGTAAAAAAATAAAGTTTTGGTTATGTCTTTGAAAGGTTTCAGTAACTTCTCTCCGTTGTAGCAGCAAACAAGTATACATCCATACCGGGAACAAGTATCCATTATCTCGGTCGGGTCATGAGATTGAAACAACTGACCAGGTGAAGAGCGCGCCTTAATCTGGTGTAGATACCTTCCTTGTTCAATATACATACATATATATATATATATATATATATATATATATATATATATATATATATATATATATATTATATATATATATATATAGAGAGAGAGAGAGAGAGAGAGAGAGAGAGAGAGAGAGAGAGAGAGAGAGAGAGAGAGAGAGAGAGAGAGATGATTAGCAGTTAAAAAAACTAACTAGGAAAATATCGTTGTCCTATTATTTGTGTTCTACGGCAGCAAAATTTAGAAGATTCGACCTTTGCTGCCGTAAAACACAGATAATAGGACAATGATATTTTCCTAGCTAGTTTTTTAACTGCTAATCATCTCTCTCTCTCTCTCTCTCTCTCTCTCTCTCTCTCTCTCTCTCTCTCTCTCTCTCTCTCTCTCTCTCTCTCTCTCTCTCTCGTAAGAAACTTAATATTTTTCTTTCTATCGAGTCTTTCAAGTATTTGTAAATTATATTCAAGTTATATTCACCTGACTTATTCTAACTTGGTCATTTGCTGAATTTCAGTGAAATCCAATTTTTACTTCAGTTCTTTAAAAACAATTTGTATCCTCCAGCCTTACTCCTGAAATATGTCAATAACTTTTTAAATGATAAATTTCAGCCACGTCAACTTGTACCGAACGTGCCTAAATTATTATTATATGCCTCTATACCTTTAATTAATTCTAACACATTTAAGGTGAAAATACAAAAAGTCATTCAAAAAACTTTTCCGGCTGTGAACCTTAAGTTAATAGAAAAAAATCCTAAAACTCTGGGTTCTTTTTTCTCCCACAAAGATAAACTTCCGACTTTGATGCGGTCTTTGGTGGTATATTGCTTTTCTTGCCCGAAATGTAAGATCGGGAAATACGTGGGAGCCACCAAAAGATTGCTCAAAGTCAGAATCGATTCTCATCTCGGAGTCAGTCATCGTACGGGATGTACTTTGAAAACGAAAGAATTTTCCAACATACGAGAACATTGTAATAAATGTAAAACATCATTTTCATATAAGGATTTCCGCATTGTTACCAAAGCGCCCAATGACCATTCTCTCTCTGTTTTGGAGTCATTAGCAATCAAACAGCTTGTGCCCCCATTAAATGGTCAGACTTCTTCCACAGTTCTATATATAGCATAGTTGACGTCCTCCTTTCCAAACCAGACAACGTCACTCAGTCTTTAGCTCCATAAAGATAGGTACTTTGAGCATTCATCACTTTTTTATTTTATATATATATATATATATATATATATATATATATATATATATATATATATATATATATATATATATATTTTCAGTTCATTTTTTAAATGATTATATTTAACTTTTACGTCGTTCTAATTATATTAATATTAATACTGAGTCTTTTCTAATTTTTATATTTTGTATATTTTACAGCCCTGATGATGAGACCCAAACTCTCGAAAATTGGGAAATAAACTTATGATGCTACACTGGCTTCTCTCCATCCTACTTATACTATATATATATATATATATATATATATATATATATATATATATATATAAATATACTGTATATATATATATATATATATATATATATATATATATATATATATATATATATATATATATAGATATATATATATATATATATATATATATATATATATATATATATATATATATATAGAGATATATATATAGAGAGATATATATATAGATATATATATATAGATATATATATATAGATATATATATATATAGATATATATATATATATAGATATATATATATATATATATATATATATATATATATATATATATATATATATATATATATATATATATATATATATATATATATATGTATATATATATATATATATATATATATATATATATATATATATATATATATATGATAAATTTTGCACATTTAGACGTGTTTTTCATATTCAAATAAGCCATATATATTTTTGATACATTAATGTCTGGATTCTCGTAACGACCCGGGATCAGAGCCCCAGGCGAAATCACGCAAAGACAAGAGCTTGGGTCCGGCCGGGAATCGAACCCTGGTCGGCAAGCTTGTATAGACAGTGACGCTCTTGTCTTTGCGTGATTTCGCCTGGGGCTCTGATCCCAGGTCGTTAAGAGAATCCAGACATTAATGTATCAAAAATATATATGACTTATTTGAATATATATATATATATATATATATATATATATATATATATACAGTGATACCTCTGGATACGAAAGTTTCTGCTTACGAAAAATTCAGGATGCGAAAAGTGATTCAAAGATTTTTATGCCCCAGGATACGGATAAAATTTCAGGATACGAAAACCTTACGAGATCCCAACTCTTCACTGAGAGTAATTTTAAAAAGCGCGCGCCGCTAGACTTTGAACTTGGGTAGACTCACTTACAGCCTCCCGCTCACCCATTGGTTATCTCCCTACTCAGACGCTAGCTGACGCCATAAGATCCTGCTTTCCTATTGGTCGGCAACTATCCCAGCTTGCATACGCACGGGCGTTCATCTCTCTCTCTCTCTTTTCGTTCCGACCGCGGTATCGTTAACAGACATTGTGTGCTTTCGCTTGTTTGTGTTAATATACATTACATTCGTACGCCACGAGTTATCGTTAATAAACATTCGTTACTGTGCACTGTACTGTATTAGTGTTTACTATACATAGACTGTATATAACGTTACGTAGTGTATTATATTACGTATTACTGTAGCCATGGGTCCCAAGAATGTTGCTGAAGGAAAGAAGAAGAAGACGATGCTCTCGATGGAGACGAAACTTGAAATCGTTAAAAAGTACGAGTCTGGCATGCGTTTAAGTGCAATCGCCAAGGAGTATGGCCGGAATCCATCTACGATAGGCACCATCCTGAAGCCAAAGGCGGCCATAAAAGCAGCGACACCTTCTAAGGGCGTCACTATTTTCTCCAACAAGAGAACCCACGTGCATGACGAGATGGAGAGGCTGCTTCTTGTGTGGATCAAGGACAAAGAGATCTCAGGAGACACCATCACTGAGACTACAATTTGCCAGAAGGCCTCCGCCATTTTCGGTGATCTCGTGCGTGCTCAGGCCAAAGAAGGAGCAGGAGAAGGAACATCCCAGCAGGAACCCCCAGAGTTCAAGGCTTCTTGTGGGTGGTTCGAGAAGTTCAAGAAAAGGACTGGCATCCATTCAGTGGTACGGCATGGGGAGGCAGCCAGCTCGGACACGAAGGCCGCCGAAGCCTTTGTTAAAACGTTCGACGAGTTGACTCTGCAGGAAGGCTACAGTTCGCAGCAAGTTTTCAATTGCAACGAAACTGGGCTTTTCTGGAAGAAAATGCCTCGTCGGACGTTCATCACGGCAGAGGAGAAGAGGCTACCCGGACATAAGCCTATGAAGGACAGGCTTACCCTTGCTTTTTGTGCAAACGCTAGTGGGGACTGCAAGATAAAGCCCCTGCTGGTGTACCATTCAGAAAATCCCCGAGCCTTCAAAGCCTACAAAGTCATCAAGGAGAACCTTCCGTGATGTGGAAGGCGAATGCAAAAGCCTGGGTAACGAGGCAACTGTTCATTGATTGGGTGAATGTCTGCTTCGGTCCGACTGTCCGAAAATATTTGGAAGAAAAGCGCCTCCCTATGAAATGTCTGCTGGTGTTGGACAATGCTCCAGCTCACCCTCCTGGCCTCGAGGAATATCTTCTGGCCGAGTATTCCTTCATAAAGGTCCTGTATCTACCGCCTAACACCACCCCTCTCCTCCAGCCCATGGACCAGCAAGTTATTTCTAATTTTAAAAAATTGTACACGAAGCATCTCTTCAAGAGATGTTTCCAAGTCACATAGAGTACAAACCTCACACTGCGTGAATTTTGGAAAGATCACTTTAACATCGTGATATGCCTCAAACTCATCGATCTCGATT
>NC_090730.1:49048977-49061477 GCF_036898095.1 Palaemon carinicauda
GTTTTACCAGCTGAGTCCGTGAAATGGATATGTAAAAGATATTGTTGTTACCAGCAATAAAAAGACCGAGGAGCTACATATTTAGTAATATATCATGAAACTTTTGCCAGTGGAAAGGAAAAAGATTTTCAAGGGATAGGTTCTCCAAAATATGCCTTACAGTCACGTTCATAATTGACAGTACTGTATACTTTGATTATTGTTCACAAGTGAAAAAGATTATTTCTATCTTTTCATAGAATTTTTTTTCGAAGTATAGGACCAAATCAGTACCTATATCAAGAATATATCTAATGTAAAATGTATAAAAGAAATCTTCACTGGTAAAAAGTTCACCCTTTTCGATTTATGCCATGAAATAAAACAGAACATTCTGAAATGTGAACGATAAAATCAAGGCTGACAACCACACTCAATGTTCCTAAACAATAGCAACACAAGTACATTTGCCCTCCCGACTCCGAAAGTTTGTTATGCCTGAAAAGTTGTGAAAACAATGCTGCAACTTATCGGATGACATACCGTGACATTCAGTAATTAGCCTACTTCTCGCTGACTTAACGTTGGGATGATGGAGCATCATGGCCAACCTCAAATAAATTCTAGAGCTGAAAGACAGAAAACTTCAGTAGCTATATGGAGAATTATAATAGAATTGCATAGAAATAATATCCTCCTCATCAAAATGTCTGTAAAATGAATATAAGTCAGGCAACAGTATTCAAGTGGATCACACGTTTCAGTGGAGACGAGAACCTCCAGAATTGAACTAGGAAAGACTGATCCCGACGCAATACTTGAGAGCAGGATAACCACAGCATTCCTAAAGTTATATCACAGCCTACAAGAATTGCCGTAATAGTAAAAAAATAACTAGATCTTCAAATCTATTAACTTGATGAGAAGGAGATTGCCTAACCAAAGAATTCATAACAGAAGAACAGCTATCAAACCCTCAGTATCTCAAAATCACCCAGAGCAACTTGTAGCTTTCGTTCTTCAGTATTTACCATTAGAATCAAGAAATCTTGGATAACGACGTTATTTGGTGTAACGAGAAGACTCTTGCTAGCGACTATCATGGTATACTCCACTGCTGTCCATGATTAATAGAGTACAGGGTTACACTGCCCCATCGTAACTGCACATATTTTTTACTTCATTGCTATGTGGCCATAAGGGGAAACCAAGAAATTCTGGGAATTGTTTGCCAACACCCATGCTCTATCTCTTTCACAACCTTGTGTGAGAGAGGTCCCTATTAATCTCTAGGTACCTTTGTGTCTCCAACGGTGAAAATATCAGCATAAAAAAGAGTTAGAAAAGTCTGTTTAAATTTCGAGCTTTATAATGAAAGTACACATACAAACAAGAAAGCAAGTACAACTTTTTTTTTTAAACCTCTATTGTTAAACTGCCTATTTCATTAGTTTTTCATGCTTTTCTTTTGACTTCTCTAAGAAGAGTTTTTTTTTTTGGGGGGGTTGCTTAAAAAAAAAAAAACACGTGACACCAGGCAAATAGGGCAATAACTTTAGGCCTATTATATAAATTCACATAGTTATGCTCGTAAAAAAATAAAGTTTTGGTTATGTCTTTGAAAGGTTTCAGTAACTTCTCTCCGTTGTAGCAGCAAACAAGTATACATCCATACCGGGAACAAGTATCCATTATCTCGGTCGGGTCATGAGATTGAAACAACTGACCAGGTGAAGAGCGCGCCTTAATCTGGTGTAGATACCTTCCTTGTTCTTCACTCTAGTTTGGTCACATACTAAATGATGACTTTTTACCTGAACCTTAGTCAAAACACCCATGTGACGTCACATGCAAGATTGTCCTATTTTGGTTAGAAGTGGTTAAACCCTTTACTCTGGTAATCCTGATGCAGTGACCTAATAATACATGGTAAGTTCTCTGGATTACAACGCTAGATTCACGCAGACTTAAGTCTCTGTGTGAAGAACTTTCTTTATTATTCTCAGGCCTATACTGATTAATAACTACATGCTCGCTGATATCTAAGGCTTCATTTTGCTTTCGAAGATAACAATTCACACCTAATCTAATTATAATGAATTAACTATCACGAGTGAGAAAATCTTCTTAGCAATATAAACTCCTAATTGTTGGTAAATTTTCTAGATATTGGTGATATCTGAATTTATAGGTTCAATAAAAAAAGGAATTCAATCCTCGAGGGGAAGTGGAAGAATTTCAAGATTATGGGAAAGGATGGCTGCAAGTGGCCGAAAGGAGTTGATTCATATCGATGAGTGATTAACCACACAGCAATATGTAAAAATTCTTGATGGAGTCCTGATCCCACAGGTGAGGAAACTTCTAGTTTGGGATCACTTGCCAGTCTACCTAATGTTAGTGAATGGTTTGCTGTACAGAATAATGTCATACGTATAGACTGGCCTACAAAGTCTTCTGATCTCAATCCTTTTGAAAATCTTTGGGGACAAATGGTAAGTGAATGGGATACTGAGAAATAAAAACCAAACCTGCGCTGATCAAATATAGCCTAGGTAGTAGGTTGGCCAGGGTTACAGCCACCAAGTGAGATACACCGCAAGACTGGCCAGACGGTACTATATTGGACCTTTTTCTAGGTGCGGCTAATTTTTCCTTTGTGTACACATACACCCAATACTCTGGCCTATTCTTTACATACTCTCCTCTGTCCTCATGGGCCTGAGAACAATTTGATCATTAAACAATTCCTCTACCCTCAAGTGGTTAACTACTGTGCTGTAATTGTTCGGTGGATACTTTCCTCTTGGTAATGGTAGATGAGATTCTTTAACTATATTAGCAGCTCTCCTAGAAGAAGGACACTCCAAACTAAACCATCGTTCTCTAGTCTTGGGTAGTGTCATAACCTCTGTATCATGGTCTTGAAATGTCTTGGGGTAGAGTTCTATTGCTTGGGTGTAGACTTGGGCACCCTATTCTATCATGTTTTTTTTTTTTTCTAATTTTTTTATTTTATATTCCAAAGATCTATTTTGGTGTGGTTATTGTTCTTGAAATATTCATTTGAATTGTTTACCATTTCTCCTGTACTTTATTTATATCCTTATTTTGTTTCTTTACGGATTTTTCTTTTCTCTTGGAGCCCATGGGCTTATCTATATATACTGATGGCTCCAAATCTGATGCTGGCGTTGGATTTGGAGTACATAGTAATGGTTTTAATTGTAGAGGTGCACTTCCTCTAACAGCTTCCATATTTACTGCCGAACTGTATGGCATACTAACCGCTATTGAGAAAATAGCGTTGGAGAAGAAGGGTAATTTTACAATTTTTAGTGATGCCAGGAGCTTTAGAAGTTTTTAATTCTAGCAACCCTCTAGTTTTAAAGATTTTTGAATGGCTTTTTATTATTGGACGGAGAGGTATAACAGCTAGATTTTGTTGGGTTCCAGCACACGTAGGTGTGTCTGGGAATGAGAAGGCAGATTCACTGGCAAAGAATGCTGCATCCGAATTGCTGCTAAGAAGATATCCCATTCCGTGTAACGATTTCCTACCTAACATCAAGAAATTGCTTTGTAATAAATGGCAACAACACTGGGATAGTTTAGATGGTAATGAAATGAGTGAAGTAACAAATGCCATATCTGCTTGGAGGTATAACATGATGCCCCGAAAATGGGAGACTTCTCTTTGTCGTCTCTGTATTGGTCACACTCGGTTGATACACGAGTTTCTGCTGAAGGGCCAACACCAACCCTATTGTGAAGACTGTTTAGTACCTCTAACAGTGAGGCATTTGTTGACCGAATGCCCCAATTATAATAACTTAAGGAATAGATATTTGTTTGAGGCTCGAGGTGAGGGTGGTAGGTTCATCCTTGCCTAGATTCTTGGACATGTGTCCTACTATGCAAGTGGCATTTTTAGATTTATTTCAGAAGCAGGTCTTCTGAAAAATATCTAACGTTTATAATGACATCCAATTTTTACGGCTTTAATTCAATAATCTTTTATTTTTTTGTATATATAAACTAAATGATATCGGCGTCAATGACCTTAGATGCCAGGATGCCTGAAAACCTTAAATCAATCAATTAAAGCATTGTGCTTTTCCGACTAAGCTTGTAGCTTAGCTAATAATAATAATAATAATAATAATAATAATAATAATAATAATAATAATAATAATAATAATAATAATAATAATATTGGCAATAATATTACTAATAGACCATATAAATCATTAGGACCGAAAAGAGTGATGAATAATTATTGTCAAACATTTTTGTATTTTATACCAAAAATGGCTAGGAGCTGTGATCGACAATGATGGTGATCTTACTAAATGTGAGACTTATTTTCTTTTTTTTTTAATACCTTTGTTATAGGATACAACTTGACTTACTATGTAGATAATATATATTTTTGTTTACCGTTATACCAAAGAAATATCAAATTATATTATGCTAAAGGAATATACATTTTCTATCATTTATGTTCACTATCCTAATGTGTAAGGCAGAAGGGAAATAAGATTATTTGACGAACACTTGTTAACAGAGAGAGAGAGAGAGAGAGAGAGAGAGAGAGAGAGAGAGAGAGAGAGAGAGAGAGAGAGAGAGAGAGAGAGAGAAAATTATACGTGGTTCATATTTCAAGCGAATTGTCGTGTTTTGATTCCCTTTAGCCTTTAATATTCAGTGTAATAACAATATATTTGCATAATTTATTATTAAATAATCAGTAAGTCAAGCTGGCTCATGATTCAAATGTATTTTCAGACCTATAGACCTAGTATTGAGATTTAATTCTTAACGAGTGCCTGGAAATTTAAAACTATATATAATTATTAAACCATTTTTATTATTTTAGTTTCCCCTTATAATTTTTTTTTTCAATAAAAACTCATCAGAGCCTGATATTATAAGTTTGACACTATAGAAATTTGAAAGATAACATTTCCCTTTAAATCAGCCACTTCACGGGAACTATGTTGCCCGTGCTGTTGTAATTGCTTACTAGTTGGCATTTTATCCGAAAATTAAAGTACATAGCACCGTCCCTTATGAACGTGTCTGTACTCTGGGATGAGCCACTGTAAGGAGAAATAGGGAGTGCGTGATAAATGCTTATTTAGGTCTTATTAATAAGAGTAGAGATTAAGAAGATTCTCTTTTTTCGTCTGTGTGGGGAAAGACAACTATGCGACACAGAAAAAAAAATTCGTTTCTACGATGATATGGTACTACGGTCAATTTTGATAGTAGAGTATTAGTATTACACTTGGATGCCTTAATTATGGACATACTTTTCTGGCACAAGATAGAATTCACGGTCACATAAGTAAACATTAAGGTGAAGGAGAATATATAAATGGGAGTTCTTGAAATTAACACCAAGGAACATTTCAATACTCTTTCTTTCAATATTAAACAAATTACAAGGTCACACAAAAATCCTTGAAATGATTTACTGCACTTGTAGAATTAAATTTGAGAGAGGATCACATGGAAATTATACAGGAATTCTTTTGTGGAAGGGTATCAAAATTATATTTCTGTGAAGACGGGTCAATTTACCACATGAACTCCTGTCGATCCATTTGGAAAATGGTCCCAGGAGTATATCGCCATCCAAGCAAACAATAGATGTTTAAAATAGAGGGGAATTTTGGATAAGCATGCCAGAAAATAGGGCAAGCATAGATTTATTGGGAAATTATAATGATAAGATTTAGACAAAGTTATTTTCATAATCCTAAAATACAAAGGTAATATGTAATTCAGTCCCATGTTTATAGTTGCTTTCAGTGTGGTTATCCAATTTTGTTGTTATTCTTAATATCTTATGAAATCATTGTTTTTTAATCTTTTTTCCTAATCGATACTTTGACAAAACATTTATGTAATTCAAATTTGTTTTGTTCTTTACAATGGTTACAGTGCAATCTTCGTTTATTACATTATATGTGCTATTCAATAACATATTTTTTCTCTCTTTCACAGTAAATTTTGTTTCACTTTTGCAAGGATTTAGGGCGTTTTACATAAAAAATACGATGAGAATGCGTTCTTTCATATGACTTGTGGATATCAATTAAAATGCAAACCGTATTATGTCCATACAGTTGAGAAGTTATGGAGTGTGACGGTGGAGAGAAAGGTTATGACTCAAAGGCAGGATGCAATTAACTGACTAACTTTATTAAAGAACACTCTCCTTTATATACAAAACCTCAAGGCAACAGGAATTTTCATTTTCGAGAAACAGACAATGTTAGAGAGGAAACACGCAGACATGTTTATTCTGGTTCTTTTTAGTGCGAAGGAAGAGTGCAGATGCAAGCATAATATATACAAAATAATTTATGTACGATCATGTGACACACGGTTGGTACATGGCCCCCCCCCCCCCTAAAAATGACATACTGTACATGTTAAATAGGGCACCCTGCTCTAGAGAGGCGAACTGTAGGCGGGTCATCTGGCAGTAGATAAGCAGGTTTTAGACGATCAATTGAAACCCAGTCTTCTTTGCCATGAATGTTTAGTAGGAATGCTTTCGGACTGCGTCGGATCACAAGGAAAGGGCCTGTGTAACGGGGCGTTAGCGGAGGCTTGGTAGTGTCGTTGCGCAGGAAGACGTGCGTTGCAGAGTGCAAGTCTGTTGGTATGTGATGCTTCGCTGGGGGCTTGTAAGTCTGGCGGCATGGAGGAAATTTTCCCACGACGTGACGTATGCGCTGGAGATCGTCGGAGGATGTTGTAGAAGGAAAAAATTCGGCAGGGACGACCAACGGGTCGCCATACACCATTTCAGCTGCCAAGATGTCAAGGGCGTCTTTAGGAGTGGTCCTTAGTCCCAGGAGGACCCAGGGAAGCTGAGTAAACCAGTTGGAATCCTTGCAGCGGGACATCAAAGCTGCTTTGAGGGTGCGATGAAAACGTTCAACCATTCCATTGGCAGCGGGGTTGTAGGCCGTTGTCTGATGTAGGGCGATGCTCAGGAGATTCGCTAATGATGTCCACAATTGAGAAGTGAAAGTGGTTCCCGTGTTGGATGTAATATGATCAGGGATACCAAATCTTGCAATCCATCCAGAGCGTAAGGCAGATGTAAATGAGGCGGACATTGCAGTTTCCATGGGAATGGCTTAAGGCCAACGAGTGGAGTGGTCGATGACGGTAAACATGTAACGATGTCCTTGTTATGTGGGTAGGGGGCCTACAACGTCGACGTGAATGTGTGCGAAACGACGCTGAGGTTGAGGAAAGGTGCCTACTCCGGAATCCGTGTGTCGATGTACTTTGGAAGTTTGGCACGAAGTACAGGCGCGGACCCAATCCTTAGCATCCTTAGAAATGCCGTGCCAAATGAACTTTGCCTTCAGCAGCTGTGCAGTAGAACGGCACGAGGGATATGAAAGGCCGTGAATGAAATCAAACACCCGCCATCGCATGGGAGCAGGAATCCAAGGTCGCGGTCTACCAGTACTGACGTCAAAGAGGAGGGTGGTGTTGGAGTCTTCAAGGGGGAAGTCTAACCAACGGAGGGACGCGCAGGATGTCCTACATGCTTGATACTCCGGATCCTGTCGTTGGGCTTCAGCCAGGGCATTGTAATCCAATCCCAGATGAACGGTAGCCAACATGTTTCTTGACAGGGCATCAGCAACGGGATTCATTTTCCCAGAGACGTATTGAAGGGTGCAATTGTATTCAGCCACGGCGGAGAGATGTCGGTGTTGCCGGGCATACCTGGCAACAGATTGTAGAGTAAAGGCGTGCACCAGAGGCATGTGGTCTGTGCGAATGACAAATGGCGTACCTTCTAAGAAATGGCAAAAGTGACGGCCAGCCAAGTGCACCTCCTGCAATTCTCAATCGAAGGTAGAATAACCCGATTCTGCCTTGGACAGTTTTCTGCTGAAGAAGGCCAATGGGCGGGGCGAGCTGTTGACCACCTGCTTGAGTACTGCACCAATAGTGACGTCGCTGGCATCGGTGGAGAGAAGGAGAGGGGCATGTGGGATAGGAAAAGTGAGAGCCGCAGCAGTTGATAGGGCCTTCTTTGCATTGCAGAAAGCTGCTTCTTGAAGGGGACCCCACTTCAGGTCCTTTGGCTTGCTCTTGAGGGAGGAGTAGAGGGGAGCAAGAGTGGCGGCAATGGCTGGCAGAAAACAGTGATAATAGTTGATCATGCCCAAGAATTCCTGCAGAGCTTTGACGGTCGAGGACACGGGGAAGTTCTGAACGGCTGCTACCTTCTCAGGGAGGGGGTGGACTCCTTCAGGAGTGATGCGGTGCCCTAAGAACGATACTTCATTGGCGCCAAAGGTACACTTGTCGTACCGGACTACAAGGCCGTTTTGTTGCAGGCAGTCGAGCACGATGCTCAGGTGACGGAGGTGCTCTTCTTTTGAGGAGGAGAACACAAGTATGTCATCCACATAACATACACAGAAAGGGAGGTCCCCTAAGATGCCATCCATGAGACGTTTCAACGTTGCCACAGCATTACGAAGGCCAAAACAGGAGTAATTGAAGGTGTATGTACCAAACGGAGTGGTGATGGCAGTCTTGGGGATGACCTCTGGGTTCATAGGCACCTGATAATACCCCTTCAGGAGGTCGAGCGTAGAGAAAAACTTCACTTTGTGCAGGGAGAAGGCCATGTCTGCTATGTTTGGGAGGGAGTAGTGATCCGGTTCTGTTTGCATGTTCAGGCACTTGTAATCCCCACACGGATGGAAGGAGCCGTCTTTCTTCAGGATGATGTGTAAGGGTGATGACCATGGGGTGGAGGCCTTTTGGCAAAGGCCCATTTGTTCCATTTTGGCGAAGGTCTATTTTGCCGCGGCCAATCGATCCGGTGCCTGGCGTCTCAATTTTGGGGATACTTGGGTTCCGTCATCTTGATATGGTGATAATTACCATGTTTGGCAAGAGCTGTGGGCGTTTGGCAAAGTTCTGGACAGGAAACTTCCGGGTGCGACGTGAGGAGGTCGGGGTAGGCATCCGTGGGTGCGCTGATGTGGAGAGCAAGGTTGGAAGGGGCGGGCTTAAGAGGTGTCGACAAGTACAAGTCTGCGTTGACCAATTGTCGGTGGCCGACATTGACCAGAAGGTGAAAATGAGAGAGGAAATCGGCACCGAGGATTGGCAATGAGAGGTCAGCAACGAAAGACTTCCAATTATATTTGCTGTTTCCAAACGATAATATGAGGTTCTCGTAACCGTATGTGGGTATCGCAGATCCGTTGGCAGCTACCAAGCAGACGTCGGCAGATGTAGACAGACTACGACGTGTCTTAAAGAGTTTCCTTGGCAAAAGAGAACGACAAGCACCTGTGTCTACCAAAAATCGCACACCCATTCCTGCATCATGTAAAAAGAAAAGATTAGAAACACGGGAGGCCACCGCCACGAGCGATGGCCTACTTACACGTTTTTTGCCCAATAACAATCCTCGGCACATTTCTTCGTGGTTGCCCCGAATCTGAAGTGGTAGTAGCAAAACTGCGGCGGATGGGAGGTAGTAAGTGGCTGTAGAAGTCGTTTGTTGGGGCGTGAGCGATTGGTGGGTGGTGGGTGGTTTTGTCGCCGCTTCGGCACGTCACGGGGTAGGCGTGTATGTCCTAAGGCATTCCTGTCAGTTTCGGTTGACGTTGAATAGGCATCCTCTTCGTCAGGGGTGAAGGCGTTGATGGAGGTTTTGAAGTGGCTGTCCATAAGGGCATCGGCTTTGGTCATCAAGTCCTTTATGGGTAAACTATCGACATCGGGTATGGCAGCGCGTATAGGTCCGGGTAATCGGCGTATCCAAAGGGCACGAAGTAGGTTCACCTCACGAGGAGAGCCGTCTGCGGCAGGTTGAAGGCGAGCGATACTGGTCATTTCCCTGAGGGCAAGCGAATCCCTTTGGTCCCCCAACGGTTGTTGAGAGAGCTGAAAAAGCTTTGCTATACGGGCGGCTGGCAACGGCGAGTACTGCTGCAGAAGGTATGTTTTGAGGGTGGCATACGCTATTGGAGTGTCTCCTTGTTCACAAAGCCAGTCGGATATTTCTGGGAAGGTGTCCTCGGGTATCGCCGCGAGAACATAATCTGCTTTGGTGGTTGAGCGACTCACGCCGTTGATGCGAAACTGGACTTCTGCGTGCTGAAACCAAGCAAACGCCTCTCCGCTGGGGAAAGAAGAAAGTTTCAATGGAGCAGCCGCAGCGCCAACTTCTGTAGAGTCCGCCATAGTACCAACGATGGAGGGGCGAGGGGGGTGGGTGTGGAAGGCGGTGGGAGAGAGTCGACTTCCGGGGTCACCAATGTGACGGCCGAAAGAAAGGTTATGACCCAAAGGCAGGATGCAATCAACTGACTAACTTTATTAAAGAACACTCTCCTTTATATACAAAACCTCAAGGCAACAGGAATTTTCATGTTCGAGAAACAGACAATGTTAGAGAGGAAACACGCAGACATGTTTATTCTGGTTCTTTTTAGTGCGAGGGAAGAGCGCAGATACAAGCATAATATATACAAAATAATTTTGGTACGATCGTGTGACACACGGTTGGTACAGGAGTTTTACAGTAATGCATATCTAACATTTGATGAATTCATAACGTCCAATAAGGTCATAGAGTGTTAATAAACATATACTCGAAATTTTGATGTGTTAAAATCAATATGAAAGACGATAAAAACACCTAAATCTTTAACACCGATTTGCTGATATAGAAAGTATATTTACTGCCTTTCACGTAAACAGGTAGGATACTAAAATAAGGGAAGCATAGTTATTAGTATATGTAGATGATGGTGACGCGCATGACACGTTGAATAGCGAAGGTTTTTCAGAATACCAACATATTTTTTTTTAATTCAAATCGGATTATTTCCTTGCATGGAAAACGCAAAGAGAAAGGATTAGGTTGTTAAATCTATAAAAATATATGTCATTAAACACAAGGGCTATTATCTACCATCGTTATACGCAACTGTTCAACGGCACATATAAGCCATAAAAAAAGGTGCGATTCCAATACCAGGTATAATAGTAGGTCTTATGGAATATTTTGACGATGATGATAGCCAGTTGGTGAACTCAAATGCCATTCTTGCATATACAGCATTCAAAGCGATTTAGAGAAAAGGAGAAAAGGGCTATAAAAAAGATTGCTTAAGACTAATAAAGACTAACAAAACCTTTGGATATGATAATAGCAGAAATTCAGAAAAGTGATTTAAAGGCTCAAGATAGTACATTTCTATCAATTAATAGTAAATATAAGAATTTTATACATTCAACTGGAAGGAAAGGGAAAGGTTACGCTGAAATTAGAAAGCCACACTGAACTGCAAATAATATTACGAATACAGAAGAGTTGTCTAAACCTACCTCCTCCGGAAATATGAATGACTAAAAGAGGAAATTTTACTGGATGCTATAGGAATCAGGATAGCAATGATGGGTAACAATCAAAGAAAAAGAGCACTACTCATGCAGAAGTAATAAATTATCAAGGATAGGGCTCTAGGCCTATATAATTTGTGGTTATATTAACCAAACCACACTTGAGTGCCGTAGTGTGGAAGAATGCTTGTATAATAAGTAGTTAGGCTGTTTCCAACAAAGTAGTTGTACTAATCAGATATCCGGAAATAATGCATCTAAAACATCACAGTCCCATGGGAATAAGGTTTCTTAGAACGCACAATGAATAGATTATGGAAAATCGCAATGACAATCGCACAGTATTCAGAACCAAGGTATGCAAGCACACATAAACCGTTTTAATGGAGGTTCATCCACATTATCATTGGAAAAGGTCGCTTCTTTATATGTTAATTATAGATTAAATTTACCAATAACAGAATTACAGGTAGAAGGGAAGAGTTGTTCAGCTTTATTAGACTCTGGAATTATTATTAATATCATAGGGATTAGCATTAACAGAATATTTAGGCATACCCAAATCTACTATCATGGAAGAAAGTAAAACTGCAAAGGAGATAATCGGGAAGAAGGTGACTGATCTCAGCCACGTTAATCTAGAAATGAAAGTTTTGTCCTAGAAATGTAAAGAAACTTTTGTTGTTCTCCAAGACACATCACTCAAAGCTAAAGCTGTAATGTCTTCCCAAACCATGCACAATTGTGGAATCTAAATAGATTGGCGAAATAGAAGGTTGATGATAGAAAAAGAGAAGGGTAGTGTATATTTCCAACCTGAAAAAGACCAGTCCAGTTAAAATTGGGCAGTTGGAATGAAACTACTTTGTGGAAAAAAAAAAACTAGAGAAAGGACGAATCAAAAGAAATTAAGGGGACTAAATCAAATACCGAAGACAATTATTAGAAGAAATCATATTCTGCCGAGTGCAAAACGTAACAAAGAACGTTCATATAATGAAGAAAGGCTGAGCACCCAAAAATAATGTACCCATTACCAATCATAAAGGTAAAACACATGTAAAGGAAACAGTATACTTATATCCACAAATTAAATAGAATGG
>NC_090730.1:49083977-49086477 GCF_036898095.1 Palaemon carinicauda
CTGCGCATCACAACGAACTGGCTATCCTTTGATGAATATAGCCTATGTATCCTTTATGGAATTAGATAGTGTATTGAAAGAGAGGATGACCGAATGGCTCTCTTTTCAGGGCAGAGCGGGATGGTGAAAATTTCTTTGTTTATAAATACTAAAGAAACATTCAAAATTGGTAAATGGAATGCTAGAGCCATGATTCAGATTGGAGAGTTACAGCAAGTGGAGAATGAATTTATGAAATATTGATTGAATCGCTTGGCCCTAAGTTAAACATTATAAAAGAAAGGGTAAGGAAGCCTGACATAAAAGGAATATATATATCTACTCAGGAAGGACACATGGAGTAAAAAGTGAAGGGATAGGAAAGATGATGACACCAAGAAAAGAAATGGTATTAATCAAATGGAGAGCCGTGAATAGTAGATTGTTACTTGCAAAGTTTAAATCAAAGTAGCTATGCACCAAAGAATGATTCTCCCTGAAGAAAAGAAAGGTGAATACGATGAACTGGAAAGTGTAATATATAATATCCTTGATGTAGATATAAAAATTGTAATTGATGAATTGAATGCTAAAGGTGGAAGAATTAAACAAGGTATAGAGAAAGTGATTGGTGTTTAAGGGCTTGGCAAAATTACATATGAAAATGGAGCGCTTTTCGTAAGTTTCTGTTCAACAAAAAATCTTGTCATTCTTTTTCAGCACAATGATATCCACAAATACACATAGACTTCACCATACGGCAATTACTAAAATCAAATAGATCACATAGCCATTAATAAAAAAAGAGAATGTGAATTCTTGAAAATGTAAGATGCTATAGAGTTACAAATATTCGTAATTACCACAAGCTCGTCATTGCAACTCCAAAATCAAAATTGAAACCACCCAACAAAAAGGTAAATATATTACCTAGGATTGATGCTACCAAGCTTTTACAAGATAATAACAGCGAAATCTTTGGAATTGCATGTAGGAAGCGATTGCAGTCTTAAAGACTTTAAGAGGTGAAGACCAGATCATTACTGAAGAATGGTGTGATATTCAGAATATATATCAGTCAATTGGTTGTGAAGTTTCAGGACATGAAGTTAAAAAAGATAAATCCATGGATATCAAATGATACGCGGTATACTATAAAAAAGGAGATAAGGACAAAAATTGACTGTTGAAAGTTCGCGAGGAAGTAATGAAAATTACAAAGCAGAGTATGCTAATTATTCCAGTATTGATAATGAGGTCAAAAGAAAAGCCAGAAGTGACTGGAGAGAATTAGACATGAGGATGAACAAGCTACGAATTTAGGGAGTTCCTATGGTGTAATAATCGCTTATTGAATTATTACTGAAATATCTATCGGGAAAAGAAGAAGAATATATCAATCAAAAAGAGAGATGGATCTGTTATAACAACTTCTATCTACAGTATATATCAAGGCACTTCCGCCAATTGTGGGGGTTAGCTGACCTGAAACAAATAAAAAAAAAAGGGGGAACTTGCCTCTCTCAAATCTATCCTCCTATCACCAAGAGCTTTCTTCACTCCATCCATCCACCCAAACGTTGGCCTCCCTCTTGTACTTCTCCTATCAACTCTTGCATTCATCACCTTCTTTAGATGATAGCCATTTCCCATTCTCTCACCATGTCCAAACCATATCAACGCATTCATATCTACCCTAGCTGCTAAATTATTTTGTATACCAGTTCTCACCCTCACTACTTCGTTCCTAACCCTATCTACTCGAGATGCACCAGCAATACTCCTCAGACACTTCATCTTAAACCCATTAAATTTCTATCTCTCTGTCACTTTCATTCCCCACAACTCCAATCCATACATTACAGTTGTTATAATCACTTTCTCATACAGAACTCTCTTTATATTCATGCAACCTTTGCATCCTTCGTTCACCCTCTGATGTACATTTGCTTCCACTCCACCATTTGCTGCAACAACAGACCAAATGAAGATGAAGATGAAGAAAGGCAACTTTGGTTGGAACCCCTCGGTAAGGTAACTAGTTCCCAAAAAGCCCACTGCACGGGCTACGCCCTTCTTGACTTCATGCAATAACCCCAAAAATTACCCCCAAACACATTCTAGCAATTGGTATAAAATGCAATTTGTAAATGTACTAATATTATTATTAAACCGGGGTCATGAAAACAGTTTGTTTAACGGTGGCCATTGGTGATTGGAGCAGAATCGTCCTTGAAATAATTTCATTATCATTAGTAAGTATGCTGGTGAGGGTCGCTATGGTATTGATAATCTTAGAGAAATACTCGTTTGTAATTAATGGTGGAGGAAAAAGTATGTCATTAATTTGTTGCCGGATGCATTAGTGGACACCACGTTAAGGGGCATCCCTTATTCAATGTTTCCTTTTTTTAATGTCATCTAGTTTGCAATATTTTCAACGTCACTTTTAATACTTAAACCTTGCGACAAAAAATACATTTAAAATTTTGTCCCATATGCCCGGATAACTCCTTTGTAC
>NC_090730.1:49096477-49101477 GCF_036898095.1 Palaemon carinicauda
TAGATTTCAGAACAATGACTCAAATCATATTGGAAGTGGAATTGCAGGAGAGGATTAAAAATCAAACTATATGAGAGATCATTCGAGTATCAAATATAAATGAGATCATGGTGAAGGGAAAATAGATATTGTTTGGTGATTAGTTAACCAAAGTTTTATCTGGGCTCCACAAGGCGCTGGCATTGTTGGAAGATCCAGGCCTACATGGCTGTGGACTATGGAGAGTGAAGTAGGAAGTGATATATGGAGAAGTATTAATTGGAAATCTGAATATATATATATATATATATATATATATATATATATATATATATATATATATATATATATATATATATATATATATATATATATATATATATATATACTGTATATATATATATATATATATATATATATATATATATATATATATATATATATATATATATATATATATATATATATATATATATATTAATGATAAATTTTGCACATTTAGACGTGTTTTTCATATTCAAATAAGCACTATATATTTTTGATACATTAATGTCTGGATTCTCTTAACGACCTCGGGATCAGAGCCCCAGGCGAAATCACACAAAGACAAGAGCTTGGGTCCGGCCGGGAATCGAACCCTGGTCGGCAAGCTTGTATAGACAGGGACTAAGCCACTTGGCCACGAAGAAAGATAAAGGTCAATGACAATTCTTCTGTACTTATACCTGTGGAATTCAGGTATTTTGTACTTAGAATTGAAATCAACCCATCTCCACCATCGTAGCTAATTGGTAGTTTGTTACTTGGCATTCAATTAATGATTAATTTTGCACATTTAGACGTGTTTTTCATATTCAAATAAGCCTTATATATTTTTGATACATTAATGTCTGGATTCTCTTAACGACCTCGGGATCAGAGCCCCAGGCGAAATCACACAAACACAAGAGCATGGCTCCGGCCGGGAATCGAACCCTGGTCGGCAAGCTTGTATAGACAGTGACTAAGCCACTTGGCCACGAAGAAAGATAAAAGTCAATGACAATTTTTCTGTACTTATACCTGTCAAATTCAGGTATTTTGTACTTAGAATTGAAATCAACCCATCTTCACCATCGTAGCTAATTGGTAGTTTGTTACTTGGCATTCAATTAATGATAAATTTTGCACATTTAGACGTGTTTTTCATATTCAAATAAGCCATATATATTTTTGATACATTAATGTCTGGATTCTCTTAACGACCTCGGGATCAAAGCTCCAGGCGAAATCACACAAAGACAAGAGCTTGGGTCCGGCCGGGAATCGAACTCTGGTCGGCAAGCTTGTATAGACAGTGACTAAGCCACTTGGCCACGAAGAAAGATAAAAGTCAATGACAATTCTTCTGTACTTATACCTGTCGAATTCAGGTATTTTGTACTTAGAATTGAAATCAACCCATCTTAACCATCGTAGCTAATTGGTAGTTTGTTACTTGGCATTCAATTATGATAAATTTTGCACATTTAGACGTGTTTTTCATATTCAAATAAGACATATATATTTTTGATACATTAATGTCTGGATTGTCTCAACGACCTCGGGATCAGAGCCCCAGGCGAAATCACACAAAGACAAGAGCTTGGGTCCGGCCGGGAATCGAACCCTGGTCGGTAAGCTTGTATAGACAGTGACTAAGCCACTTGGCCAAGAAGAAAGATAAAAGTCAATGACAATTCTTCTGTACTTATACCTGTCGAATTCAGGTATTTTGTACTTAGAATTGGAATCAACCCATCTTCACCATCGTAGATAATTGGTAGTTTGTTACTTAGCATTCAATTAATGATAAATTTTGCACATTTAGACGTGTTTTTCGTATTCAAATAAGCCATATATATTTTTGATACATTAATGTCTGGATTCTCTTAACGACCTCGGGATCAGAGCTCCAGGCGACATCACACAAAGACAAGAGCTTGGGTCCGGCCGGGAATCGAACCCTGGTCGGCAAGCTTGTATAGACAGTGACTAAGCCACTTGGCCACGAAGAAAGATAAAAGTCAATGACAATTCTTCTGTACTTATACCTGTTGAATTCAGGTATTTTGTACTTAGAATTGAAATCAACCCATCTTCACCATCGTAGCTAATTGGTAGTTTGTTACTTGGCATTCAATTAATGATAAATTTTGCACATTTAGACGTGTATTTCATATTCAAATAAGCCATATATATTTTTGATACATTAATGTCTGGATTCTCTTAACGACCTCGGGATCAGAGCCCCAGGCGAAATCACACAAAGACAAGAGCTTGGCTCCGGCCGGGAATCGAACCCTGGTCGGCAAGCTTGTATAGACAGTGACTAAGCCACTTGGCCACGAAGAAAGATAAAAGTCAATGACAATTCTTCTGTACTTATACCTGTCGAATTCAGGTATTTTGTACTTAGAATTGAAATCTACCCATCTTCACCATCGTAGCTAATTGGTAGTTTGTTACTTGACATTCAATTAATGATAAATTTTGCACATTTAGACGTGTTTTTCATATTCAAATAAGCCATATATATTTTTCATACATTAATGTCTGGATTCTCTTAACGACCTCGGGATCAGAGCCCCAGGCGAAATCACACAAAGACAAGAGCTTGGGTCCGGCCGGGAATCGAACCCTGGTCGGCAAGCTTGTATAGACAGTGACTAAGCCACTTGGCCACGAAGAAAGATAAAAGTCAATGACAATTCTTCTGTACTTATACCTGTCGAATTCAGGTATTTTGTACTTAGAATTGAAATCTACCCATCTTCACCATCGTAGCTAATTGGTAGTTTGTTACTTGACATTCAATTAATGATAAATTTTGCACATTTAGACGTGTTTTTCATATTCAAATAAGCCATATATATTTTTCATACATTAATGTCTGGATTCTCTTAACGACCTCGGGATCAGAGCCCCAGGCGAAATCACACAAAGACAAGAGCTTGGGTCCGGCCGGGAATCGAACCCTGGTCGGCAAGCTTGTATAGACAGTGACTAAGCCACTTGGCCACGAAGAAAGATAAAAGTCAATGACAATTCTTCTGTACTTATACCTGTGGAATTCAGGTATTTTGTACTTAGAATTGAAATCAACCCATCTTCACCATCGTAGCTAATTGGTAGTTTGTCACTTGGCATTCAATTAATGATAAATTTTGCACATTTAGACGTGTTTTTCATATTCAAATAAGCCATATATATTTTTGATACATTAATGTCTGGATTCTCTTAACGACCTCGGGATCAGAGCCCCAGGCGAAATCACACAAAGACAAGAGCTTGGGTCAGGCTGGGAATCGAACAGTGGTCGGCAATCTTGTATAGACAGTGACTAAGCCACTTGGCCACGAAGAAAGATAAAAGTCAATGACAATTCTTCTGTACTTATACCTGTGGAATTCAGGTATTTTGTACTTAGAATTGAAATCAACCCATCTTCACCATCATAGCTAATTGGTAGTTTGTTACTTGGCATTCAATTAATGATAATTTTTGCACATTTCGACGTGTTTTTCATATTCAAATAAACCATATATATTTTTGATACATCAATGGCTGGATTCTCTTAATTGAATGCCAAGTAACAAACTACCAATTAGCTACGATGGTGAAGATGGGTTGATTTCAATTCTAAGTACAAAATACCTGAATTCGACAGGTATAAGTACAGTAGAATTGTCATTGACTTTTATCTTTCTTCGTGGCCAAGTGGCTTAGTCACTGTCTATACAAGCTTGCCGACCAGGGTTCGATTCCCGGCCGGACCCAAGCTCTTGTCTTTGTGTGATTTCGCCTGGGGCTCTGATCCCGAGGTCGTTAAGAGAATCCAGACATTAATGTATCAAAAATATATATGGCTTATTTGAATATGAAAAACACGTCTAAATGTGCAAAATTTATCATTAATTGAATGCCAAGTAACAAACTACCAATTAGCTACGATGGTGAAGATAGGTTGATTTCAATTCTAAGTCCAAAATACCTGAGTTCGACAGGTATAAGTACAGAAGAATTGTCATCGACTTTTATCTTTCTTCGTAGCCAAGTGGCTTAGTCACTGTCTATACAAGCTTGGCGACCAGGGTTCGATTCCCGGCCGGACCCAAGCTCTTGTCTTTGTGTGATTTCGCCTGGGGCTCTGATCCCGAGGTCGTTAAGAGAATCCAGACATTAATGTATCAAAAATATATATGGCTTATTTTAATATGAAAAACACGTTTAAATGTGCAAAATTTATCATTAATTGAATGCCAAGTAACAAACTACCAATTAGCTACGATGGTGAAGATCGGTTGATTTCAATTCTAAGTACAGAATACTTCAATTCGACAGGTATAAGTACAGAAGAATTATCATTGACTTTTATCTTTCTTCTTGGCCAAGTGGCTTAGTCACTGTCTATACAAGCTTGCCGACCAGGGTTCGATTCCCGGCTTGGACCCAAGCTCTTGTCTTTGTGTGATTTCGCCTGGGGCTCTGATCCCGAGGTCGTTAAGAGAATCCAGACATTAAAGTATCAAAAACATATATGGCTTATTTGAATATATATATATATATATATATATATATATATATATATATATATATATATATATATATATATATGTATATATATATATATATATATATATATATATATATATATATATATATACATATATATATATATATATATATATATATATATATATAAAGAGAGAGAGAGAGAGAGAGAGAGAGAGAGAGAGAGAGAGAGAGAGAGAGAGAGAGAGAGTATGTACACACATGTATATATATATATATATATATATATATATATATATATATATATATATATATATATATATATATATATATATATATATATATATATATATACATGTATATATATATATGATTAAGGATAAAATAAAGAATGCTATCTTAGAAGTACAGGGTGGTTTTAGAAGAGATAGGAGTTGTATGAATCAGTTTTTTACAGTTAGGCAGATATGCGAGAAATATATAGCAAA
>NC_090730.1:49108977-49118977 GCF_036898095.1 Palaemon carinicauda
TGAAGGCTGACCTTAGCTAATGATTCAAATTCATGCCTATTAGCATATATCCATAATACTCCAAATGATGTAAGTAATGAAAAAGTACCAGATAATAGTTTTTAGGAGGATTTCGTAATTTTTGAAATTTGGGAGACCAATTTGAATTAAATGATAAATCACAATTTGATGTATATGAGAAGGCTATTAGTTTGGTAAAAGCCCCTCAGGGGAATATGAATGAACGGAAGTTGTGAAAAATGAAAATCCTCATCCTTCCCACGCCCTTTGGCATAAAGGGCCTCGGTAAGATTTCACCAGTCGTCTCTATCTTGAGCTCTTACATCAATACCTCTCTATGCATCATCTACTTCACGTTTCATAGTCCTCATCCATGTATGCATTGGTCTTCCAACTCTTCTGGTGCATTGTGGAGCCCAATTGAAAGTTTGGTAAATTAATCGTCTTCGGAATTATGAAGAGTATGCCCAAACCAATTCCATCTATACCTCATCATGATATCACACACATATAGCACTCGAATAATCTCTATTACAGTTTTATTTCTAATTCTGTCCTGCTATTTAACTCCCAATATCCATTTGAGGGGTTTGTGTTCAAATCTAGAAAATCTGTTGGATATTGTCTCATTTTTATACCATGGCTCATGTCCATAGACAAAAGTAACACAGATATCACTAAACTGATGTAGAGTCTGATTTTTATATGTAATTTCAGACGATTTGAAAACCAAATTTTACTTAAATCAGCCATTGTTTGATTTGCCTTTTTCAATCTTTCGAAAAACTCAATTTCTAAATATCCTGTATTAGAGATCATAGTTTCTAAATATTTAAAGGATTCCACCTCATTAATCCTCTCTCCTTCCAATGACATTTTATCTTTTATTGCATATTACGTTCTTATAATTTCTGTCTTTTATCTGTTTACCTTGAGTTAAAACCTCATGTGAAATTTCATGACTTTAGCGAAGAAAGCTTTGTAAGTCCCGTGGGGTTCTGCTAATAGGGACAGCGCCATTACTATAATATAGCTCAGCTAATTTCCTGTTACTTATCCAGTCCAATCCTTCTACACCATCCCCAGCTGTTCTATACATTACGAAATCCATGAATAGGATAAGCAACATTGGTGACAACACATTCCCTGTACTCTACTCTTCATTGGAAATTTTTTTGATAGGACTACACTAACATTACCTTACACTTTCTATGCTCATGAACAGAACTAATCAAATTAACATATTTGACAGGAATTGGCCGGTGAACAATATCAGTCTTCTTCATAGTCCACAAATGCCATCTAAAGTGGATTTACATATTCCACACATTGCTGCACCACATGTTTTAAAATCAAAATTTGGTTATTACAACTTTTACTCTTTCTAAATGCTGCTTGTTCATCTCTCTGCTTTCCAACAATCTTTCTCTCTAGCCTCTTTAGAATGAATATACAGTATATTTTATGACAACTGACGTAAGCGTTATGCCTCTGTAATTGTTGCAATTAGTCAGATCTTTTTTTTTAGTCATTTTCACCAACACTCCTAGCTTTCATTCAGATTTTGCGTCTCCACGCCACCTAATACAAAATAATCTCGTAAGTATTCTGGGAGTCACTTAATTTTCGGCCAATATCATCTCAGCAGTTATTTAATCGTATCTACAGTTTTTTAATGATAGCTTCGACTTCAAACACGCAGAATTTATTCATGGGCAAATCAAGGTCTTTTTCAGCATTAGGTATATCAATAAAATTATTCTCTTCATATCTCCTATTCTTGACCTCACTAAAGTGTTCCATCCAATGTTACCTTTTTTCCTTCTTCTGTTATAACAGATCCACCTCTCTTTTTGATGGGTATATGATTCTTCTTTTCTGCCTCAGTAAACATTATCTAATAACTTTATGAGCAATTTGTCACACCATTGCAATTCTCTGACTTCATAGCTTTGTCATCCTCATCTGCTTTCCTGTCTAAATCTTGTCTTTTCTTTTGACTTCACTATCAATACTAGAATACTTATCATGCTCTACTTGTAATCTTTATTACTTCATCCAAAACTTTCAACAATCAATTTAAGTCTTTGTATTATTTTTATAGTATCCCAAATATCATTTGATATCCATATTTCCAGACAAGAAAATTTTCTAAATAATCCTAACTTAAACCAAAAAAAGGAGTAAAATGTTAGTAGATGAGTTTGTTAAATGAGAGAAATTTATGATAGTTGGCAAGAAAAAAGTAAAGGAAATAATAAAGAAATGTGTAAAACAACATACAGTCCAAGATTTTTATTATAATTTTTCGAGGGGCCTTATTGTATTGATAGCAATATATGCCAAAAGACCATAGCATTTACCATATTCCTGTGTAGTGGTTTCTTTACTAAAAAATAGCCCAAAAAAGAGAAAAAAAGAGAGGGAGCTACAGACATTATTGAACACAGTAAGATAGATATAGATCTTATCTAATAAGACAGCACATTAGGTATAGAAACAGTTTAGCATTTACCCAAATATTTAAGTATTATTCTGAATCTGTCCAATAATGTTAGAAGAGGAAGGGCGATTATTATCAATAAGAAGTTGTATGTGTCAGCCTCATATGTATAACAATATCCTAATAATAAGATAAGATAGATATATCAAGGATACCCATTTGATCTGGTATGTGAATATTCCCATTCTGGATCTAGCTCTAAAATGAGAAACCTATTTTAATGAAATTTTTTCCCATTATAATAAATAAATTTTCTTTGTAGATTTTTGGAGATTAGTAATATCAGACTTACTTATTTTAATTTTAATGTAAAAGGGAGAACAAAAAGGAATATGTTTTGATATATTATATTTAGTAATTGCATGGTCTTGTCGTAATAATTAAGATGTAGCAACCGATTAAGTTGGAAATGTTGTTGATAAAAAAGTATTAAGGTAACAAATCTGATAGCTTACTGATATACGATTATATTAATAATATTATTAATAATAATAATAATAATAATAATAATAATAATAATAATAATAATAATAATAATAATAATTGATCCTTGGTTCCAGAACCAGGGAAGCTACTACATCAACGGGAATGGGGGGAAAACGCCACTGAGGCTTAAGAAGACGTGGTGGCGTTGCAATCGTAGAGGAGAACGTCTTCAAATGGAGGAATGTGCAGGATGTCCTACATGCTTGGTACCCTGGATCTTTTCGCTGGACTTCTGCCAAGGTATTCTAATTCAATCCCAGGTGAATGACAGCTAATGCGTTTCTTGACAGGATATTCGCAACAGTATTTCTCTTTTACGGTGATGTGTTGAATGGTGCAATTGTATTCAGCCACGGCAAAGAGATGTTGACGTTAACGGACGGACGAGTCGTTGGACTGTCGAGTGAAGGCCTGTACCAGAGGTATGTGGTCCGTGCAAATGTCGAAGGGCGTACCTTCTAAGAAGTGGCAAAATTGATGGACAGCCAAGTGCACTGCAAGCAACTTGTGGTTGAAGATAGAGTAGCTAGAATCTGACTTGTTCAGTTTTCTACTGATGAAGGCCATTGGACAGAGCAAGCTGTTGACCACCTGCTCAAGTACTTCACCAATAGCGACATTGCTGTTATAGGTAGGGAGAAGGAGGGGTTCATATGACACAGGAAAATTGAAATCAGCAGCAGTTGATAGGGCATTTTTGCATTACAGAGGGCTGTTCCTTGTAGGGGACCCCACTTCAGGTCTTTTGGCCTGCCCTTGAGGGATGCATAGAAGGGGGTAAGAGTTGCAGTGATGGCTAGCAGGAAACAGTGATAATAGTTGATTATTCGTGAGAATTCTTGCAGTGCTTTGATAGTCGATGGCGTGAAAAGTTCTGAAGGGCTGCTACCTTCTCAGTGAGGGGTCGACTCCTTCAGGAGAGATGTAGTGCCCTAAAAACAATACTTCGTTGTGGCTAGAGTGTCACTTGTTGTACAGGACTATAAGGCCATTCTGTTGTAGGCGTCTGAGCAAGATGCGTAGGTGAAAGAGGTGCTCCTCTCTGGAAGAAGAGAACGCAATATGTCATCCACGTAACTTACACAGAATGGGAGGTTACCCAAGATGCCTCTCAGAGGTGTTAAAAAGTGACCTCAGCATTACAAAGGCCAAAACAGGAGTAATTGTAGGTGTATGTATCAAAGGGATGTTGATGGTGGTCTTTGGATGTCTTCTGGGATCATGGGCACTTGATAATATACCTTAAGGAGGTCAAGCATTCAGAAAAATCTCGTTTTGTGCCAGTAGGAGGTCACGTCAGCAATATTTGGAAGGGTGTAGTGATCTTGTTCTGTCTGCAGGCTCAAACTCCTGTTCTCTCCATACAGACGCAAGGATCTATCTTTCTTAAGTACGATCTGTAAGGGTAATGACCATTGGCTTGATGCCTTTTTGGCAAACGTTTGTTTAGCAGCTGCCAAAAAATCTGGTGCCAGATGCCTGAATCTGGCGAAAACTGCAGGCCCTGTCGTCTTGATATGGTGATGAATACAGTGTTTGGCAGGAACCATGTGTGTTTTGAGAAGTTCTGGACGTAAGAATTTTGGCTACAGCGTGAGGAGGTGGGAGTAGGTATCCGTGGTTATGCTGCTGTGGATGGCTAGGTCAGAGGGGTGGGTCTAAGAGGTATGGACGAGTAAGAGTCTGCGTTGACTAGCTGTTGGTGAGCGACATCAACTAAATAGTGGTAATATGAGAAGAAATCTACGCCGATGATTGGCAATGTGACAACAGCAATGAGAAACTTCCAGTGATATTTGACGCTTACAAACGATAATGTGAGGTTCAAGTAACTGTAGGGGGATATTACAGATCTGTCGGCAACTACCAAACGAGCGTTGGCAGAGTTAAACAGACTATATCGCGTCCGGGGAGAGTGGCCTTGGTGCAAGAGAATGGGAAGAGCATGTGTCTACCCAAAAATGCACGCCAGTGTCTGCCTTGGAACATAGTATTTATCACCATATCAAGACGACGGGGCCTCTGATGTTCGTCAGTTTCAGGTTTCTGGCACCAGATCGCTTGGCAGAGGTAGCATGATAACACTTGTTAACTAAATTTGGTACATTAACAGCTATCAAATACAATTGGTAGACTACATCTAATTTTGAATTTGCTCATTTTGGTACTTTTTATTTTCTTTACTTTTTAAATAATATAAATCTATAAAATCTAACTTGAAATAATTATAAGAAGGAACGTGATGGGCATTCTCTGTCGGCTTCTACGTGGTGGTGATTTGTCCGCTACGGTGTTGATATACTTATTTTTCATGAAGTCATTATACGATTATCATTTCTGTTTATCCCAATTAATCCGAGACTCCTAGTGTCTCCTGGGAGGAATATACTAAATGGATTTTTAGACCTTTCTGGAGATTATCTCATTCTGAAGTACTACTGCAGTTTTGATTTGCCTTACTTGATTCAACGTTAATCTATAGAAATTTTAAAACGACTGTGTTTATATAGGCAGAGAGAAAATGTTAGCGAGATATACATAAGTTAATAGAATTATCAGTACCTACTTGATTTATCCTGTATCCATATTTTAGACCTTGGTTTTTTCCTATGAAGAGAACTAATAAAACTTAATCAGAATATTATTTTTTTTTTTTACTTTTTTTCCGTATATGTTTATTATCAGAATACAAAATGCTATAGCACGAATAAGGCCGAATACTGCGTGGTTTTAAAGAGGATATATTCTATGAAAAAGTTTAGGAAATTTAAGGAAATCATAGCTTGGTGAATAAAAATGAAAGGGGAAAACCTACTAAAGAGCAGTGAAATGCATAATATTACAAACTTGTGAAATGCAATCAGTTTATCTTCATAATATAAAAAGTTCTCCGATCAAGGGATGAGGTAAGGAATACTGTATGTGTCAAAGTAGGTGAGTCAACCATGTCAGCATGCTTTTCTGTGATCACACATGTACGACACTGCCGAGCCATACGGCCAATTGAGGTGGGATTGCCCTTTCTGATCAAACATGCTGACAGGATGGAAGGACAGGCTAGTCCCCCCGGGGTTTATCCAGTTTAGGATTGGCACGAACGGGCTATCGGGGTCAAATCAGCACGCCAGTCCTCTGCGTGTATGGCCTGTTTAAGGGGTATGGACGAGTAAGTCTGCGTTGATTAGCCGTTGGTGAGCAACCTCAACTAGGAGGTGGTTATATGAGAAATCCACACCTAGGACTGGTAATGTGACATCAGCAATGAGAAACTTCCAGTGATATTTGACGCTTCTAAACGATAATTTGAGGTTCTAGTAACTGTAGGTGGGTATTACACATGAGTTGGCCGCTACCAAGAGGACGTCGGCAGAGTCAGACAGACTATATCGTGTCCTGAAGAGCAGCCTTGGCGTAGGAGAATGGCAAGAGCATTTGTCTACCAAAGAATGCACTCCCGTAACTGCCTCTAAACACGGTATTTATCATCATATTAAGACAACGGGGGCTCTGTTGTTCATCAGATTCAGGCGTCTGGCACTAGATCGCTTGGCAGAGCTAGCATGATTATACAGGTTGGGGTATTAACAGTGCATGGATGAGTAATTGATAATATAAGAAATCCAAAACCGTTACAGTATAGAGAGTGAATAAAACATGTGCGGTATAATATACATAAACTGAAACTGATAAATGGATGAAAATTGCTATAAACAAGCTAGGTTTTTAAATAGAAGGCTAGTCTATAATTTGCTTTTGTTTAAAGTTACTATTGTTATATAACTAGTTCATATCCTAAAAATGATATGCTTGACGTAATGTACGAAGAATAAAGAATCTCTTATAAAAAGATCGAGTGAGCTATGACAAAACCTCTGTGATATGTTAATTCTGAAAAATAAAAAAAAAATATCAAGACCTCTAGTCCTTTTGGTCTAAGTTATTAGCTGATAGGGATAATTGGCCAGCAATTTTGAAATTTATTCGCACAAACGAATAACTCATAATATGTTTGGTAAATACAAAACCAATCTCAACCTCTTGCCCTAACTTGACTAATTAGCATTTTTATCCTTGTTTTCAAATAAAACTACAAATACATATTGTCAATATGCTTGTGCTAACCCGAATTTATGTGAAAACGAAGGTTATTATGATTTTGAATGCAAGTTATTGTCTTAACTTATCTCCGAGAAGTTGTTTATTAATAGCCTTTAAGAACTAAAGGAATACTCAGTAGAGAGCATCCTTTCGTCACGCCAAGCAGTCTTCTTTTGCTCTTAATTCCACTGCATAATTGTACTTGGATATATTTTCTTCATAACCTAATTGATTTTTACTTGAGAAGAAAATTCTAATTTTTTTTACTGTTTAATTAACATTGTGATTAATTTCAAATGACTGATGCATTCTTGTATTTTAATGAGCTTAATACCAAATGTTACATATTCGTTCTTGGCTCAAACCCAATATGACTACGAATTTTGTCAAAGTCGATACTGTTGTTCTTGCATTATGTTATCCAAAACCAAACAAACAAACGACATATATGAATACATTCCCTTCGCAAAATATTCGGTTTTTGCGAAGGCAATAAATGCTAAGTAATACATTGTTAATCTCATCTTTCACGAAATAACTTACTGCACTAGCAAGTATTTATATGGTAAATTCGTTTCGGCTAGACTGGAATGTTATAGGTCGCACACTTAATCGATATTTTCCAATCATAACGATTACCATAATTTTTTCCTTCTGCCAATATCCTACGAAAATATATGTTATAACCTTTTAAGTGATAAGGTTTCAACGCTGCTGCTACTATGAAAGATTAAGTGAATAAGTAATGGTGCCTTATTCATTGTATTTTCTTTACGGTGGGAGTTCATTAATTTCATCATAAAATTGTAGTGCTGTTTCATCTACAGTAGTGGTGTGCTCGTCTTAATTAAGCGGGACAGCGTTTGTCCAGAAATTCAAGATTTTTTTCGAAGAAAATCATAGTGTTCTGGATATTTGTGTGAGAGAGACTATGGCCAAAAGCGCTAGAAAAAATATTGGATTGGTATATATTGCATTCACGGCTTCACCTAGAAGTAATAATGTACATCACTCCAGGTCAATTCATGAAAATTGAATTTTTTATTGTTGATCACAAGATAAAAAGCTAGTCACCCCAGGTATTAGTTAACTTTGATCCTCACTGCTTTAAATTATTGAAGATAATTTTCCCTCACTCTATGTATGTATGTATGTATGTATGTATGTTTGTATATATATATATATATATATATATATATATATATATATATATATATATATATATATATATATGTATATATATATATATATATATATATATATATATATATATATATATATATATATATATATATATATATATATATATATGTATATATATATATATATATATATATATATATATATATATATATATATATATATATATATATATATATATATATATATATACATATATATATATATATATATATATATATATATATATATATATATATATATATATATATGCACATCGTGCTAGGTGGTATATCTTAGCAATCAATGGTTCCCAGTGGTTATACGAATATAAGCAGATGAGCAACCTTCTGGAATAATGAGAGCTTTGGGTGTGGAGGAATTGCCCCGCAAATCTTCGATGAAGTCATTGGCAGTAAGCACAGATTGGTTTTAAGCCAATAGACAAGATGTCTCCTCGGCTTCTGCCCATGATGCCTGGCGAATGATCTTACTGGAATCAATATGGACCAGCAGGGGTCATTTTCCCTGGTTAGTAAAATACTGCACATCACAAGAACTGGCTATCCTTCGATGAATTTGACTAATAAATCCTCTATGGATTTAGTGTGTAAAAATGATAGAATGGCCCCCAGTCCCAGGCGTAGCAGGATGCTAAAAATCACCCGGTTTATATATTGTAGATAAAAATGGAAAATTGGTAATTAAAAAGCCAGAACCATGAATCAGATTAGGAAGTTATAGCAAGTGGAAAATTGGTTTATGAAATATAGTTTGGATATCTGGGTTGTAAGTGAAACATTCTGACAGTGGATTGTTAAGGAAATCTTAGACGAAGGCAATACATGTATCTACTCAAGAAAAACAGGAGTTGGAAGAGGAGTAGGAATGATAATGACACGAAGAGGAGAAAAAACATTAACAGAATGGAGAGCTGTAAAAAGTAGATTGTTTCTTGCAAAATTTAAGTCGAAGCAGTGCAATATGATTATAATAGTTAAATATGCACCAACAAATTATTCCCCTGATGAATAGAAAGATGAATTATATGAAGAACTACAGAGTGTGATGCATGAGATCCCAGAGAGAGATATGATAATTCATATTGGTGACTTCAATAATAATGCCGGAAGGAATAATCAAGGTATAGACAAAGGGATGAGTGCTGAGGGACTCTGCGAAGTTGCAAATGAAATTCGGGGTACAATTTATAAGTTTCTTTTCAGCAAACAATCTTGTTATTGAAAATAATCTTTTCCCGCACAAGGGCATCCACAAATATACATAGACTTTCCCTGTGGCAATTAAAAAAATAAAATATGTCACATTTCTATTAATAAAAAAAGGAGGAATCTAAGAAATATAAGAAGGTATAGAGTTGCAGATATGTGTAGTGATCACCAGCTCCACATTACCACAGTAAAATTAAAACTGAAAGCACCCAAGAAAAAGGTATATAGAATACCTAGGTTTAATACAACCAAGCTTCCAGAAGATGATCACAGAAAAACATTTGCAGTTGAATGTAGGAATCTATTTGCATTCTTAGAGACTTTGAGAGAAAAAGGGTTGACAATTAATGAGGAATGTTATGAAATTAAGAACATATATCAGTCAGTTGTTACCGAAGTTTTGAGACATGTAGTTATAAGGATAATACCATGTATATCGGATGATACTTATGATACTATAAAAAAAGAGACAAAAACATGAATTGATTGTTGAATGTTTCAG
>NC_090730.1:49131477-49138977 GCF_036898095.1 Palaemon carinicauda
ACCGGTATTGCAAGCGAGGTCGTTGGTACGTGCCCCACATATTCTAAAGGCCTGCTCGGAATGTTAGCAATCTCGATTGACCTACCAGATAAGTCCATTCGAGCGCTGATCGACACAAGAGGAAGCGTTTCGCTTCTTGAGCAAGGAATCTCATCAAACCCACTGCAGTTAGGGGCATCCATCATCCTCGACACGCCATGAGTAGATAAACTACAGGCAAGACATACAACGTTCGTCACCTTTTTGGTGGGATAAGTGAAGTTTACATATGATTTTTTTGTCTTGCCTACCTCGGGAATTCCAGGAATCGAAGCTAGATATGGTTTGGATTTCCTAATGAGTATTCAAACATAAATTTATGGGGGAAATATAAAGAATAATAGTAAAATCAGGAGGTTGCATTTTGTCAATGGAAGGTCATGAGAGAGTAGGTGCTAGTGCGGGATAGGGGAGACAATTAAGTAAGGTAACAGCTGTACCTGAAAGAGAAGTATTGCCTCCCCAGACAAATATGAGCATTTCAGTGATACCGTGTCAGCCTCTCTTGGAAGGAATCAAGGTTGTAGTTAAACCCCATGACAAATGGGCACACGTAGTCTTAGAGGGCTTGTTGGAAATAAAATAGAACAGAGCGGAGAGTACGATAGTTAATTTGCCAAATAAAAGAGTTGTGTTAGGGAGTGATTTTGTGTGTAAATTGGAGTTATGTGAAATTGGTAATAATGAGATCTTGGGAGCCACAAATCCAGTCCACAGAGACCTACCAGCTCAGAACTAGATCATGCAAGCACAAAAACTATGTCCGCTAGAATATCAACCTGTATATAATAACATTGTTAATAATTCTTCTGATGTAATTGCAATTGGAGATGAGGCACCCGGGAAGATTGATCGATTTCCCTTTATTATTGAAACTGGGCAGGCGGAGCCGATCAGGTCTAGGCCTTATAAGGTATCCATTTATTTCCACAGAGAGATAGAAAGGAAATCAGTAAATTAAAGGAACAAGGGATTATCGAGAAGAGCGAATCTCCCCTGGGCTTCTAGAATTGTATCTGTTAGGAAAAAAGATGGCTCGGTAAGATTGTGTGTTGATTATAGAAAATTTAATGCAGTCACTAAGGATAATGCATTTCCATTCCCCTAGATCGAAGAATTACTTGTGAAAATATGGGATAGTGAATATTTTACAACTATCAATTTAAAATCTGGATAATATCAAATAACGATTCAGGAAGACATAAATGTAAAACGGCATTTATAGCTAATGATCAAGTATTTTAGTTTAATTTTCTTCCTTGCGTTGTCAATAATGCTCCAAGTAATTTTCCTAGAGTAATGATGGCATGTTTGTCTCACTTAATTGGCCATAATGTTCTTGTTTATTTTGACTATATCACATTTACAGGGAAAACGGGAGAAGAACATAATAATGATATTCAAAAAGTTTTTGAAACATTGCGACATTAAGATATGAAAATAAACTTGTCAAAGTACAAATCTTTCTGTTAATAGGTCGAATTTTTAGGTCATATAATAACTCCAGAAGGTATCTGACCCTACTCCAGCAAAGTAGAAGCTATTGGAGATTTCCCCAGTCCACATATCCCTAAGGAATTAGCTGGGTTCTTTGGGCTGACTCGGTATTACTGTGGATTCTTAACAGGGTTTAGAGATATAGCAAACCCTCATATGCTTTAAAGAAACAAAAAGTCATAAATTGGTGACTGGAAGAAGAAAGGGCCTTTAAACATTTGAAAGCTGCCTTAACTAGCAATGACTTACTCGCATATCCTAGATTTGATAGCCTGTTTTCAGTGACATCAGATGCAAATAGCAAAACTATTGGTGGTGTAATTTCACAACGAAATGATGAAGGTAGAGAGCGACCCATTTGTTTTAAATCTAGGGCATTAAAGGGGGCAGAAAAGAATTATAGTACATACGATCGACAGGCAGTGGCTATCATTTGGGTTCTAGAGAGGCATCGGTTCTTTTTATTAGGTCAGCCGATTGAGTTGCAAAATGATCATAGACCCTTACGTGATTTATTTTACAATGGAGACTTGACGTCTAGACAACCAAGATGGATTAAAAGCTTGTTAGTTCAACATAAAGGGGCTTGACCTCATAAACGGTAAAGCTAACAAGGTAGCTGATGCCCTCTCTAGAAGTGCAGTAATAGGAGTAACAACTCCGGGCACAAAGGAGGAATGGAGAATGAACTCAAAATATTGAAGGTCCCCCACAAAATAGGAAACGGGATGTGAATTCATGCGAGGAGCAATCAGAAAATGAGATCCGCGAGAGAGAGAGAGAGAGAGAGAGAGAGAGAGAGAGAGAGAGAGAGAGAGAGAGAGAGAGAGAGAGAGAGAGAGAGATGGTGAAGATGAATGTATGTGAGTGGCCGAGGACCCGACCAGTGGTGTCCAGAATGAGTACCCTGATGATGTGGGTGTGATTAACTTGGAGGTTGGGATATAAAGGAAGTACGAGAGGGACAGAAAAAAGAGGAATGGATGGAAAGAGTCCGAGCAGTGATTAAAGGGGTATGGGAGACTTATCCTTCATTTTTAATGTGCCTTGTGAGAATTAATTTTTTATAGAGAATGATATTTTCTACTGTGCTTACGAGAAGAGGGGAGGGAAATTCTGTGCACGGGTAGTTCTCCCTCCCTCTTTAATTGATTGAGCCTTCCACATTTTACATGCAAGTCTGTATGCAGGGCACTTAGGGATATATAGGACGTTAGGAAAGCATATGAATAGTTCTTTTGGTTAAGAATTAAAATATCTATAGAAAAATATATAAAATGTTTTCATTCTTGTACCGATTTAAAAGAACAGAAAAACACTATACCGGAAGCCAGAAAGGGGCATGTGGTTCCTATTAAATTTTAAAGGGGGCATATCGATGTGGTAGGAACATTTCCTACTGGTATAACGCGACATATGTATATAGGTGTATTTGTGGATGCAATCACTCGTTACACCCTTAACGACGGAATGTTGGATAAATGAGCAAATTCATTAGCCCAGGGGCTGTGCTCTTTCATTACTAGATTTCGTTGCCCGAAAATGTTGATAAGTTATAATGGTCTCGAGTTTATAGATAAGGTGGTGAAATTGGTAACGGACTTGAAGAAAATTGAATACTTTTCACTAACTGCTTTTAGGCCCTTGGCTAATGGCTTAGTGGAATCACTAAATAGGGAAGTGGTACGAATTTTACGTCACTTAGTGGCGGATGACCCCCCAAATTGGCATGCCGTGCTTCCATTGCATATAATACCTTGCTCAGGTACACGCCTTTCTTTTTAGTGTATGGATAGGATCCTGTGTTACCTTATATGGTCCTGATTAATTCGCAACATTTGCCAAATTATTCGACTGAGCAATACCGTGGCTATTTACTAAATCTTTTAAAAAGAGTCATGAACACCACTGAAAGGTTTTTGAAAAGATTTAATTAAAAAAAAAAAAAAATCAAAGTATGATGGTCGGTTCAAAACCGCACCAGTAAAAGTATATGTGGGTGATCGTGCGTATTTGAAACGATTACAACCTAGGAAACACAAACTAGATGCAGCGTATTTGGGTCCGTACCGAGTAAGGATGGTTAAATTGAACACAGTAGTGATACAAAGTATTATCAATGGCACAGTGTCTGAACATCATCAGGCACACATACATGTGGTGCCGGAAGAGGTAGTTTTCAAAAGTGTCAATCAGATTGAGCCTCCTTACCCTTGCTTATGCGACATTCCTCGAGTTGATGAGTAGGAATTTTTTTGTTATTGTTGTTGTTTGAACAGACTTTATTTCTTATTTTGACGTGTTCTAAATAAACTCGATGATAACAATGTTTTCTCATGTTGGTGCTTAATGTATAAGTAAAGTGTTGTGATGATTTTGCTGAGTGTAGCAATACATATGCCATACTGCTGAGCGAATCTAAAAACAGAGAAAGGTAAAATAGGTCAGATGTGATCCGTCATGCGGATGCTGTATTATTTATGTGTTTACATGATTCCTGGTTGCTGGGGTCGGATCGGTTCCTGGAGGGCGAGTGGCTATGGGAATAAAGTTCAGCCTTGAGGAAAGCTAGTGTAAGAGAATGTGTAGATGTGCATACCTTATACTTAGAGTTATAAGAGAAGGGCGGAAAGAGGAATGGTTTTCTCGGGAAAACAGATAGTGGCCACAGAATGATAGTTACAAGTGTAAGTGTAGTAGGGATTTTAAAAAATGGCGAAACGTCGGCGTCGAGTTGTATTGCGAAATTGTGCAGTAAACCCGGACAAGTAAAATCGAGGGATGAAGGAATATCTATTCCTACCCATGTCCCGCCCAAAAGGCCAGTATTGCCCGCAACTAGGGTGAGGTTATTGATGAGGTTGTGTAATACTTATATTGATATTATATTTTATTTTTTTCACTTTGAGTATTCTGTATTTTAGTTGCAGAGGTCTTAAGAAGAAATGAAGGAAAATATTTTGTATTATAGTGTGCAGTTTTTCACATGCAATATTTTTTTTTTTTTGGGGGGGGAGGGGAAGATATCTGTAATTTTTCGGGTGATTTTTATATATATATTTCATTTTGCATTTCTGTGTAGTACATGCCATGCCTATTCCAGGTCGGAGTATCCTCCATATATCATAGACTAGAGAGGGCGAGTGCACACCTCCTCCCGGAGTGAGGACCTTGGGGGAAGGGGAGGGGGTGGTATTGTCCTAATCCTTGTGTGAAAAATATGTAAAAGTATATGTTTTATATAGTGAGATTAATGACCTTTTTAAGAGTACTACACCTGTCACAGGTTTGTGGTGAGCGCTCACTGAACTCTGTTATAGATCACATGTCTTAATTCTCGTCGAGGACGTGTTGAAAGCGTATTGGTGACAGTATATTTCCATCACATTGGAGAATTCCACATAATCTAATAATTCAGCATATTGACAGAGCAACATTGCATTTACTTGTTCCGAGGGGTAAGTAGTACCTATCGAACGATAATAAGAGAAGCAGGGACTCGTCTAAGAGTATCGGGCTGTGTAAAGTGTATACACAAACCTTTTTTTTTAATAAAAGTGATAAAAATCCACGTTCGAATGTCTCATTATATATATATATATATTTATATATATATATATATATATATATATATATATATATATATATATATATATATATATATATATATATATATATGTATGTATGTATGTATGTATGTATGTATATATACATATATTTATATATATATATATATATATATATATATATATATATATATATATATATATATATATATATATATATATATATATATATATATATGTCCAGTGCCCAAGACCCTTCTCCATCAAGTACGGAGAACGGAGAGTGACCCTATTGCACATTTTGCTGAAGGTGTAATCTGACTAATTATTAGCGGCTTACTTCCCATCACGTGAACCTAGCCTTGAATGGGTATCTTATTGCAATTTTTAAGAAAAAATGTATAATGCGGTTTTAACCAATATATATGTACACAACCTTATACTCACTAAAAGTACGTGACGGAGAAGGCACATACAACTCTTAAACGTCCTTTGGACAGTTGGTCTGGTATGTAACCCCATCCTATGAATGAATATGTGCATGACACAGCAGTAATAAATGCTTCTGACACCACTATCTATAAATGGTATATAATGAAATGATTTATACAAGGAAAGTTTCAGAGATAATTAGATCAATACAGCGACATATAAATGGATAGTGGGGATAATTTTTTTTTTCTTGATGTGAAAGACATACCTTAAACCTCCTGATGATAATTACTACACATTGTTTTAATCCATATATTCTCACGAATGTTTTTGAAATTGATAGTTTCATACAATCCCTATGAGACCATTCGTAAGGTATTCTGTGTTTGCATATGTGTGTATATGTGTTTGTGTGTATGTATATATAGGTAAGAGTGAGTGTGAATAACTTATATCATGAATTCATAAATATAATGAATTTTACATAAAGAAACTATGAATTTTAAGTATAAGGTCTTATCGGGGACTGGCACACGTTCCTTGATTTTTTTTTTTTTTTTTTAATTTCATCACAACAAAGCACATAACAAGATCTAATTCCCAGGTAGAATGGCTACGTTTACGCTCCCCGACTTTCCCTTAGTGTAGCCTGTTATGAAAGACACGGTCGTATGACACCAAAATACTCAGTCGAGAATCGAGTTGGTAACACGATCTAATATGGAACTATAAAGGAGAACGCGACATGGCTTCTGCCCCATGCTAGGGTTGTTGATTGGTGGCATATGCAAACTAGGTGAGTGTACTGTGGGGGATGTGGCGGGTGTGTAGGAGAGGGCAGAACTGGGAAGCATCCTGATATTGAAATAGGGTGAGGTGGATGGTCAGTGAGCCTTGCTATTGTTTCAGGTTCATTAAAGTATTTATTAGAGTAACAACATAGCTTACAATAATAATAATAATAATAATAATAATAATAATAATAATAATAATAATAATAATAATAAAAATAAGTCTATTTCTTTAACTATCGCCAAACATAAATTATTGAGATGCAGAGCATAAAAAATATCACCTGGCGGATATAAAATGCATTGTAATATTGCTATTCATTTGCCGTAATTTACTAATGGCCAGGTACACATGCCGAGATTACGTGTGCTCGTGTGTGCGTGCTGAGTGGGTTGTGGGTATGGGGAAGAGCTATGTGGGAGATGTGTGAAGGGATGAAGAGCGAGGTTTTTTTTTTTTTTTTTTTTTTTTTATGAATATTGAATGAATACTTTATCAATCGTCTTTTCTTCTACTTTCTATTCTTTACTCTAAAATACGATTAATGAATATTTTTGTCTGCAACATATGTTTAAGCTAATATACAATTCACTTATAAATACCACCATTTCCACTTTATAGATAGCTATTTAAAAAAAATCGAGATTAGTATGAATACTATAAATGTCAATCAACTATCTGCTACTAAAAGTATTGACAATGACATATCCTGTTTGTACATTTATAATTATTTATAGAGAAACGTACATGTTTTGAGTTCTACTTTTGACTGAAGTATTTCAGCAGTGACCGTATGATAATGTACGCATATTGATCAATATTAAAGTTTGGTTTTCGGAAGACGATGAGAGCCTCGAAAAATATAACTAACAGAAATTACATGTAAATAGGAATTTTCAACTGTTTATGATTTAGAGAAAGAAAAAGAAATCTCTAAATTTGCACTACAGAAATATAGTTTATGACAAAATAAGTTTTATGATGCATATATTCATTATTTTCAACATTTACATACAAGAAGATCAATGATATAAAGTTTATATTTTATTCATATTTTGAATATATTTGAATAGCAAACATTGATTTCTCTTTTCTGCGATAATCGGAACTGTATTTGAATACAAGAAAATTCCATATATATATATATATATATATATATATATATATATATATA
>NC_090730.1:49158977-49186477 GCF_036898095.1 Palaemon carinicauda
TTCAAAGGGGGCGCAAGTAGTTAAAATAGTTACAATGAAAATAAAAATGTAGTAATTATGATGTCTTTTGTTTTACAATACTACATAAATATGGATAAATCAATTACTAAGGAGGATGTGTAATATTTTTTGATGTGGTCATGATTCATGAATGATTGTATTGAGAGTAAAAATTATGTTTATTTTTGCAGTATTTACTATTTTTTCCAGTATTTTCTATCAATGTAATAACTGTAATCTGTATAATGCTAAAACAGTTTGGGAAAGGATTATGATAAAATTTTGTTTCATCATAATATATTTATTTTACCTATTTTCTATGAACAATGTTTATTTTATTGAAATATAGTACAATGCATTCCTATAAAAAATCAACAGCAATGAAATAAAAATCTATCATTCATCCTTATACTCATATAACCAATGAAGTATATTAGCACACAAAACGCAACATATTGTTTATAAAAACAATACATACATACATACGGTACTTTCTACTTTGGGAAAAATTTCAAGGGTGGGGAGGGGGGGCGTGGGACCTATGCTTAATGCAGAAGGGGGTGCAAGGCAAAAAAGTCTAAGAACCCCTGGGATAGACTCATCAAATGATAACCATAGTTCCTTGTGATGCGCAGTACCTATCGAACTAAGGTGAGTGACCTCTTCTGGTCCATGCTAATACCAGTAACATGATCCATCGGGCATCGAGGGCTGAAGCCGAAGAGACAGCGTGTCTATCGCCTTAAACACAATCCATCACCTTAAGGTTGGGGGAATCCCCTTACATAACCATCCTCGAACATGGATTGCTAATATATATATATATATATATATATATATATATATATATATATATATATATATATATATATATATATATATATATATATATATATATATATATATATATACACACACACACATATATATATATATATATATATATATATATATATATATATATATATATATATATATATATATATATATATATATATATATACATGTATATATATATATATATATATATATATATATATATATATATATATATATATATATATATAAATATATATATATATCCTCATCATCAATTATAACTAGTACATTGCAGGACAAAGGCTACAGACATATCCTTCCACTCCTGTCTGTTTATAGTCTTTCTAAGCCAGGCTATACCCACAATCCTAAAACTACAAAAAAGGTAAGAAATTCTGAGAGAAATCAGTCCGACAGCTAGACCCCATCACTCCTATATTGTTTACCGCATTTCTAGATTTTTTTTTTTATTTTAGATATTGAAAATGCTTGAATTAACATTAAAGAGAAATACCTTAACAACTTGAGATCTACAGATGACATAGTTCTATTTTTGAAGAATGGGAGTTATTGCAAATGATGATAGAAGATTTGAATAGTTAAAGCAGAACTGTAAAACCGAAAATTAAATTGTATAAAAATATTAAGTAATTTAATGAAAAGGCAGAGACAACAAATATAGTTTATGGACGAACCTCTAGAGACTGTGAATGAATATGTCTGTTTATAGGCAAAGGAAGGGAAAGAGTAAGGGATCAGTACTTTTGAGAGCTGATAATGCAAAACCTATCTCTATATCTTAAAAGAGCATTTGATTATGTAAAATAAAGATTTCGCATGCCATTTATATGGAAAGCCAATTAATTGTGCCAACAGCTTACAATTCACAGTCTTTTGCAAGGGTAAAGTTGAAAGTTGTAAAACCTAGAACCATATAAGAGTGCTATAAAGTTGCAAATCCATTGAAGTAATCATTATGTTGTATAGATAACATCTCTCATGGATGATCAGTTACTTTTATTTCCTGATGACCAAAGTTGGTCTATAAAAAGAGTGAGAATTAGTGTCCTGTGGTTGCCCCAGGACTTGTGATTTTACCACATATCTCATACCCAGGATATGTAGTTGCAATGAAAATTATCATCCTTAAAATGACGCATATCTTGGGAAATGAACTCTTTGAAAAAATGTCACGTGATGTGATTAATGATGCCAAACATTAAGATGATGAACGATGACTCTGACTCTGATGATTAAATATACTATCACTCATTACTGTTTTTTTTTTTTTTTTTGGACTAATGAAACTTTTTAATTAGGAATACTATGATTCTTGATGTTTATGTAGTATTTGAAATTCATTAAACACTTTCAATATGATTAAGGGATAGTGATGATTTCATATGTTTGATACAATAAAAGCCTTTTTTGGAAACCCCTTTCTAGCAAGAAGGCTGTCTAAATGTTGTTTAGAAATATATGTGCAAGTTCTAAGTCAGAGAAAATTATATGAAGTGCAATAATTGTGATAATCAATTAATAAACCTTTATACAAAGGGCCTGGCACTTGTATAATAAATGGAAGTATTTGAATCTTTGACCAAGTAACAAACCACTGCCTCAGGCTAATATTAAATTTGAACCAGTTATTCTCCTGGTTGCAAAGTGTCATATACGGTTGAGTTACATCCTGAAAAAATATTTACTCATTTGCAGTAATATATCGTCTGTCTCAAATATTTTCATTAACCATCATATTGCTTCTCTATCAGTTCTTTCTTTAAAGTTTTCTTACCTGATATTTGCCACTTATGGTTCTAATTTTTTAATTTCAAAATTCTTACGCAACTGTTCATAACAAACACTTGATTCACGTACTTTTTTCCTTGCTTTCACCCACTGTTCATTCGCTAATGGTTCGTTTGTCCCATGTCTTAAGTGTGTGTACGTGTGCTCTTATATGTGTGTACGCTCGCGGTGTTAGAGTTGGACTATGGAAGTTATAATTTAGCATAATTGATAGAAATAAGCAATGTATGGCTCATTGTTTCTCTCCTCAAGCTAGCAACCAAAAATTTTTCTCGATCCATTATTCCTAAATTCTATTTATAGAAAATTTTAGAAGCAGGTCACGGCTATCATTCGCAACATTTGCCATAGCAGTACCATTGAACGTTGTAGCAATCGGGTAGTTCACAATTAATCTGATTATGCGGAGTATAGAAACTGGGAAATGCATTACAGGAGTAAAAATAACTTATTCTAGCATTTTCATTTGCTAACAACTTTCTGTGCTATTTATCAAAGAAGAGCGGAAGTTTAAATAGTAGAAATAATAAGAAATGCTGCAAAATATACTGCGTTTCTCTGAAATTTCTGTGAAGTCACTCTGAATGACATCGAAATAATTTGTACAGAATCTATTTTGCAACAATATTTGATATCAAACTATAAAAGAGAATGCAAAAAAGGTTCTGTCCTCATACGGGGTCCATTGGAGGTAATAGACGTATAGAAAACGATTGGGGTCATGTTGGAGAGGCCTTTGAATATTGAAGCTAAGGATGGTGCCTGTTCAGTGAATTATGTTAATATTTCTTGTTTGTCAAAGTGCTAGAGATATCAACAAAAGCGACAAAAACGGTAATAATAATAATAATAATAATAATAATAATAATAATAATAATAATAATAATAATAATAATAATAATAATAATTAACAACGAGTTAGTAATATGAAGGTCTTGGGAGTATAGAGAAGATGTCTAGAAATAATAAGTTGGTGTTTGACTGTAAAACTGATTTAGGCAAAAACAATAGATAAAATATCAGCAATGGAGTTTGAGGAAGGTTGAAAAGAAACGACAGTTTTCATCTTATTCACAGTTGTTGTTACCAGCTTCTGTATATTCGTTTCTTCTATATTCTCCTTAGAACTACAGATTTTGAAATTGCATTAATTTGAGGAGTGGTGGCATCCACGAAAACTGAGAAAAGTTCCAGTTTGCCTCTGCATTATTTTACATTCGATGACAGACAACAAAGGAAATGTAGAAAAAGGCAATATGTAAAAATACTGTATAGCTAGAAGCATTAAGCCCTTTATTGCTGTTATCTCCAATATTGAGAATCATTTTGTTTAACGCATACGAATACAGAGAATTTCCCTTCAGGATGATCACAATTTCCGTAAATTTCTATAGCAATTATGATCATATGTTTTCTTTCAAAAACAGTAGAAACAGTAAATAAGATAAAAAATAATGAAAGGAAAGTCTTATACCTGAATATATAGTCTCTTAATATGATCGGCTTTTTATATCGACATCCTTAGTTTTCACTACCAATATCCTAAGTTCCGAACCGGAGAATTATCCTATTTCTATATGTTTTTCATATGCTCTAAAATTGTCTATGCAAATAGTAACTATCACTCACGAGTGAAAACATGAAGTTATTAAAATTTTTCTTCACAAATGTTTAATCTGTATAATATACAAACAAACATACAGCTTCTTATTTCTTTTCCTTTATAACATCTTTGACTTACTCAATATACATTATGTCGTACATGTGAAATATAAATCATTTCACCAGTTCCCTCAATATTTCAGAACAAGAAATATTCATACATTCAGCAAGCAGGATCTGGCAACTATTTGTGCTTTGACACAGGGGAGCACATTCTACTATTTATTGGGCGGATAATGAGACGTGAGGACATTTTCTCGAAAAAAAGGAAATATATGTTAAATCTGCTATCCGAGCTATATATAATTTTTATAAAAAGTAAATTGAAATCATAATCATTCTTTCATCCGTAATGGTATAAATAAATAAAATAAAAACTATCTGGGTATCTCACCTTGCACAATTTTAAGGGGTCTTGAGATGGATTTTTATCTTATCACAGAGAATACGCATATCTTTATTATATAGAGTGCTTAATAAAACTATTTATTACCTAATATTTACTTATACACAAAATACATAAAGATGAATATAAGACTAATAATGCACGGCTAGGCCTACTAATCACTGCCTGTTCCATAAATTATATCATTTTCATTATAAATATCATTATGAGGCTTTTTATGCTATTATATTTTCATAAACCATGATATTTGCTGTCACAGCAATTATACAAGTATACAATTCATCTCAGGTTAGAGACAGGAATTAACTCTCAGAATTATTCACTTGGTTTGAATCATTGACTTCATACAACATACATATCTTTACTTTCATGAAGTGGAGAAACATTGACAGGTAGAGGCGGAAAAAAGCCTATCCAACTTGTTGCAGGCCAATCGATTATGGAAACTAGCAAAACTACGGCTAGAAAAAGAAGTTAGTGAAGAGCAATAATTGGAAAACAGAAAGGAAAAAATCCAAATTGCAGATTGGAATGTTGGTAGCCACACAGGAAAAGGAAGAGAATTGGTTAATACCAAGATGTGGAGAAAAATTACGTTGTAGGAGATTGATTTTTCTTTTATTTACATTTATTTTTAGTTTGCCAAATCCAGAGAGAGAGAGAGAGAGAGAGAGAGAGAGAGAGAGAGAGAGAGAGAGAGAGAGAGAGAGAGAGAGGTAGTTAATGTATCGATTGTTTGTTGTTTTGGAGGATTTATTTTTGCTTTATTTTAATTTTTGTTTTTGCCAAATCCTGTGAGAGAGAGAGAGAGAGAGAGAGAGAGAGAGAGAGAGAGAGAGAGAGAGAGAGAGAGAGAGAGAGAGAGAGAGAGAATTGTGTTAGCGAGCGAAAGTAGTTAGTGTATCGATCGTTTCTGGTGAGAAACAGTTGGTATGAATGAGATTGTTTGTTTGTGTTTTAGTTAGGTTACGACAGTGGTGAATGCCTTGGGTGAATGCTTATTTTGATTTGACTGCTGTAACCGTCAGTTGTGTGAACGCTGGATTTATTATTTTTGTTACCAGCGAGGAAGTGATTATTGATTTTCTGAGTAAGTACAGTTTTGTTTATCTTTGCTTGTCGTGATTGTGAATGATAGGAACAGTTTATTATTTATCTTTGATTATAGTGCGATAGTTAAGTTAGTTAGGAGTGTTTGTAAGTGTTTTTCTTTTTTATTTTGGCAGGCCGTGATTCCTCCTTTGAGAGAGATATTTTGAACATTGATTGATGACCTGGATTGTTATAAGGGACTTGGAACTGAATGCTATTTTAGATTTGGATTTAATTGGTAACGACTTGGCTGTAAGAAGGAATTTTCGGATGATGATGATGATGATGATGATGATGATGACGATGATGACATCTAGAACCCCAATTAGGGAGGCAGTGGTGGCAATTTGCCACACAGGGGATTGTTGACCACAAAGCTGTGGTAGTTGCCTATAAAAGACTGTTGGCCCTTGTGTGGACGAAGGTGTCCACTCAGAAATATATAAAATATTTCTGTTTATGTTTGTGGTTGTGGTATATTTTAGCTTTTAAGTTTTGTTAGGGTTTATTTGACTGCAGAAGTTTTTTTAATTAATGTTTATTTTGTGTTAGGTTAAGATTGTATTACTGAGTTGTGGAGTTGTGATTATTTTTTGGTTATGGAATATGGTTGGTGATTTTTAATATTAAGTGTTTGTTTTAGTTTTAAGAAATATAGTTATAAGGTTATGTATGGTTTTTATGTCCTTTTTGTCTAAGAGTCCAGTTTATGATAACGTAAGGGGAAAGTTTGTGTTGCGGAGATATTGTCAGTTAGAGTGATTCAAGGGTGTGGGGGTTGTTCTTGCAACATCCCGCCACATTATTTTGGCGCCCGAACAGGGACTGCTGAGGCGGGACTGATAGCTGGACTCTTTGACGAAGGACTGATAGGATACGAATTTAGAATTAAGACTGAAAAAAATGGAAGAACAGTTAAAGGTTTTGAAGGAGGAATTGCGGTTGATTAAGGAGCGTGAGGAGAAGTTGTCTGTAGAGAAAGAGAAATTGTTGCAAGAGAATAAGTGGTTAAGGTGTGAGAATGAGGAGATGCATAGGAAACTGAGGGAAATTCAAGGAACTGTAGAGAGCATGGAAGAGGGTGTTGAAATGAGGATGTGAGAGAATGAAGAACGAATGGAGAAAAGAATGAAAGCTATGATGGGGAGAGTAATGGGAATGATGAAAACTTTCATGGGTGAAGGCGCAGTCGGAGGAGTGGTCTCTGCTACGGGTAATGGGTGGATAGTGGAAGAGAATGTTAAGGTAGGTGATAATGGGAAAGGAAGTGATAGTGATAGTAATAGTGCTAATGATAGTGAGATTGAAGATAAGGGAATTAGGAATAGTAAGGATGAACAGAAATGTAATAGGAAAATGAGAAGAAAGGTAAAAGTGATGTGAAGAAAGAGAAGAAAATGTGTCAGGATGATAGCAAGGATGATCGTGAATGGGTGAAAGTGGTGAGTAAGAAAAGGGCTAGTAAGAGTATGATCAAGGATAGGAGTATGAGTGTGGAATTAGATTCTTTATATTCTAGCGAGGAAGTAGGAAACAAGAGGGAAGGTAGCAGTGATGATAACAGTGAGAATGAACGTGATGTGTGTAAGACTGTATTTATGAGAGAGGTACCTCGGTGTGAAAGGTTCAATGAGCATAGTAGTAGGGATGTATATGAATTTTTCAAGGAGTATGAGAGGTATTGTCAGGATAAGTATGGTGATAGTAAGTGAGTTTGGGCTAGGGAGTTAGGAGAATATTTGACTGGGTATTTGTTGACGATGTATGAAGTGATAATGAGTGTAGGTGATGTTGATTATGAAAGTGTGAAAAAGAGAATAATTGAGCAGGTAAAACGTATAAAAGGGAGTGTTAGGTATAAGCGTAAGAATGATTTTGATGAGGCAAGGATGAGTGCAGGAGAAGCTATATCAATGTACGTATGTAGGTTGGAAACGTTACCTAGGAAGAAGTATGGGGATGAAGGCATAAATGAGAATAAGGAGTTAATGAGGAAGTTTTTGGCAACAGTACCTGACAATGTGTGTGAATTTATTAATATGAAACTGAAGGAGAAAATGAGGTGGACGCAAGAGAGATTGACATGGGATGATGTACTAGAGATAGTTGAGGATTATGAGTTAGATAGATGTATGAAAGAAAGTAAATCTGTGAGTGTAAGAAGTGGAATGGAGGAAGGTGTGCCAGAATTTGTTAGTTTTAGAGATGCTTTTATGAGAGGACCGATGAGGGTAGCTGATAGTATAGTAGATAGGAGTGTCAGGGCGAGTAATGTGGGAATACCTGTAAGGACAAATGAAGGGTTTAGGCAAGGGAATCAGGTTTGGAGGGATAGGAGTGCTAGTGCGCAGCGAGGTAGATCAGGTAGTTGTGCCCGTGAAGAGAAGTGTTATAGGTGTGGGAAAGTAGGGCATAAAAAGAATGAGTATAGATGGGCATTAGGAGCATGTTTTAGAGATGCTGTTATGAGAGGACCGATGAGGGTAGCTGATAGTATAGTAGATAGGAGTGTCAGGGCGAGTAATGTGGGAATACCTGTAAGGACAAATGAAGGGTTTAGGCAAGGGAATCAGGTTTGGAGGGATAGGAGTGCTAGTGCGCAGCGAGGTAGATCAGGTAGTTGTGCCCGTGAAGAGAAGTGTTATAGGTGTGGGAAAGTAGGGCATAAAAAGAATGAGTATAGATGGGCATTAGGAGCATGTTTCGGGTGTGGAGAGACAGGGCATCGTATTAGTGAGTGTAAGAAAGAGAAAGGGGTTAAATGTTATCGGTGTGGTTTGACTGGGCACATAGCGAGTGGATGCCGGAGTAATCGCACGAATGTGATTTGTGGCAATTGTGGTCAGAATGGGCATTATGCGAGGATGTGTAGAGAGCAGCGTGCTAAATGTTCTGAATGTGGTGCAGATGGGCATGTAGCTAGAGTATGTAGGAAGAAGGGATTAAGTCAGCCAGGATGTTCGGGAAACTAGAGTGGAAGAGGGTTCAGCTGGGTGAGTCCTCCTGTGTGTGTGAAAGGAATAGGATCAATGTTTGTGAGAATAGGATGTGTAATTGGTTGGAAATGAGCAAGTATGAACTTAGTCTGCATGAGTAATTAGGGCTGGAAAATAAACAATTAGTGTTAGTTGAATATAGGAAAAAGAGGCGTTTGAATGTTTTATGTGAGGAGAAAGTGCAAGGGAAATTTATAGGTATAGGTAAGAATACGAATAAGTATGACAAGGGTGTAAATGTACAAGTGAGTGTGAAGGATAAATGCATTAATACAGATGAAACGGGGCTGAGTATGAATGATACTTATAGTGTGTGTGGCTTTTCGTTAGATGATGTAAAAGAAAAAATGAATAATGCAAGACTGAGAGATAGGAGAATGATTAGTAGTATGAATGAATCTTTTGCTAAAGTTCAGAATGTTTTTGATGAAATGGATGAACTGTTTACAGAAATGAGTGTAATTTTAGGTGCAGATGATAGGGATTTAGATAGGAATAGTGTTAATGTAGCGAATGATTGTGATAAGGAAGAAGTGAATGAGAGAGTATATGGGGGCCTAGTTACTCGGAGTAGAGGTCCCGTTCCCGACTGCGACTGGGTTATGAAAAAATAATATAAGTGTTGTGTGAGAAGGATTTGGCAAGGTAAGGGGGGAGGAATGTGGAGGATTTATTTTTGCTTTATTTATATTTTAGTTTTTGCCAAATCCTGAGAGAGAGAGAGAGAGAGAGAGAGAGAGAGAGAGAGAGAGAGAGATTGTGTTAGCGAGTGAAAGTAGTTAGTGTATCGATCGTTTGTGGTGAGAAAGACTGTTGGTATAAATGAGATTGTTTGTTTATGTTTTAGTTAGGTTACGACAGTGGAGAATGTCTTGGGTGAATGCTTATTTTGATTTGACTGCTGTAACCGTCAGTTGTGTGAACGCTGGATTTATTATTTTTGTTACCAGCGAGGAAGTGATTATTGATTTTCTGAGTAAGTACAGTGTTGTTTATCTTTGCTTGTCGTGATTGTGAATGATAGGAACAGTTTATTATTTATCTTTTATTATAGTGCAATAGTTAAGTTAGTTAGGAGTGTTCGTTAGTGTTTTTTCTTTTTTATTTTGGCAGGCCGTGATTCCTCCTTTGAGAGAGATATTTTGAACATTGATTGATGACCTGGATTGTTATAAGGGACTTGGAACTGACTGCTATTTTAGATTTGGATTTAATTGGTAACGACTTGGCTGTAAGAAGGAATTTTCGGATGATGATGATGATGATGATGATGATGATGATGACGATGATGACATCTAGAACCCCAATTAGGGAGGCAGTGGTGGCAATTTGCCACACAGGGGATTGTTGACCACAAAGCTGTGGTAGTTGCCTATAAAAGACTGTTGGCCCTTGTGTGGACGAAGGTGTCCACTCAGAAATATATAAAATATTTCTGTTTATGTTTGTGGTTGTGGTATATTTTAGCTTTTAAGTTTTGTTAGGGTTTATTTGACCGCAGTAGTTTTTTTAATTAATGTTTATTTTGTGTTAGGTTAAGATTGTATTACTGAGTTGTGATTATTTTTTGGTTATGGAATATGGTTGGTGATTTTTAGTATTAAGTGTTTGTTTTAGTTTTAAGAAATATAGTTGTAAGGTTATGTTTTGTTTTTATGTCCTTTTTGTCTAAGAGTCCAGTTTATGATAACGTAAGGGGAAAGTTTGTGTTGCGGAGATATTGTCAGTTAGAGTGATTCAAGGGTGTTGGGGTTGTTCTTGCAACATCCCGCCACATTGTAAAAAAGACTGTTGGTATAAATGATTTTTTTTTCTTTATGTCTTTAGTTAGGTTACGCCAGTGGTGAATGTCTTGGGTGAATGGCTTTTTCATTTGACTGCAGCTACAGGCAATTATAAGTGTGAATGCTGGATTATCATTATTATTTTGTTTCGACCAGCGTGCAAGTGTTTGATTATTTTGACAGTAAGTACAATTTATTTATCTTTGCTAGGAGTGATTCTGAATGATAGTAAGTTTATTATGTATATTTGATTATAGTGCAGTAGTTTAGTTAGCTAGGAGTATCCGTAAGTGTTTTTCTTTTTTTATTTTGCAGACCATAATTCCTCCTTTGGAGAGTTATTCTTTGAATGCCGATTTATAGTTGGTGACCTGGCCTGGAATTGATTATATTTAGACTGCTCTTTTGGATTGCTAAACAGCTGATGACCTGGCTTGTGTATTACGATTAATTATGATGATGATGATGATGATGATAACGTTCACAACCAAAATCAGTTAATACAATTGTGTCTTGAAATTTATCAGTGTTCCGGTGGGTACAGAGTTGTGGTTGGGCTATAAAAGTATTGTTAGCCCTTGTGTGTTCAAAAATGTCCATACATAAACAAATATTGGTTCAGGTGTGTGGTTAGTTTTAAGTTTTGTTAGGGTGTATTTGAGTGGGGAAAGGTTTTGTTGATTATTTTAGTTTTAAGGAATATGGTATTAAGGTTATGGTTTGTTTTCATTTCCCTTCTGTGTAAGAGTCCAGTTTATGATAACCTAAGGGGGAAGTTTGTGCAGAAGAGACATTTGTCAGTAAGAGTGATTTAACCCTGGATAGGTACGCTCCTCGGACACCCCTTTAAGGGTATACTCGGACGCGAGCGACCCCGACGCCAAAAAAAATTCTTGAAAAATCAGTTTTTGCAGTAACCTCCGTTTTTCTTTTGCCAAAAAAACTTCAAAGAATGGTTAAAACAACTGTAAAGATAAATACTACTCATCTGCAGAAAAACTATTTATTATAAATATTTTAAAAAATTAAGTAGAAAAAAAGACCTTACATAAAAATTCATAAAAAAAAGTTTATACATATATACACAAATCCTTTTAGGAATTGATTCTTGAATGTTTAGGACACATCTTGATGTATTTTGGATGAAGTCAGACCCATGGAGGTGAAGATCTGAAATGAGAAAAAAAGTAACTTTTTTTGGCCAAAAAAATTTGTCCAAATTTCATGAATTTTTTTGGGTACCCAAATGAAATAGGAAGTGGCTAATTTTTTTAGGGAATAAACATATGTTATCCTAAAATAGAAATATGTAAAAAAATCTTCATTATTTTGTAAATTACATTTATATCAGGGGCCATATCTAAAGGTAATTTTTTGAGTACTTAGAAATTTCGTAAAAAAAATACATATATTTAATATATAATATGATATTTATGCAGGTAAAAATATACCAAAATATCACAAATTCTATAGGGAACAAGAATATATATAGATAGGGCAACTTATGCTTCGGATATGTCCACAAAATGGCCGCCAACCACACTGACTCAGACTCCCTAATCTGCCACTTGAAATGTAGGAAGGGTATGTCAATTTCAAGGTGTTATTTACTAATCTAATTATTCTTGGATATGCATAAAAATTGTATGGTGGGTTGCTGGATAATTGTCGATTATTTTACGACTATAAAATTAAAATTCTGACCCAAAAAAAATGTTTTGAAGGGAAATAAGATCGAAAAAAAAAGAAATGTAAAACAATATAATATTTTAGCTAAAAAAATTTGATGATATTCAATCAAAAAAGAAGTAAACAAAATTTTCCGACAAATAAACATCTAGAGGAATCATTACTCAGTGATAGTTCCTTATTACGTAGCAATTTTGAAAGAAATGGGAAAAAACGAAAAAGTGGCAATCGCAGGAAAATCGAACACATACCTATATATACGCCATATCTGGCTAAAAATAAAGATAGGCATGGGTAGCCAGATCATCTAGAAACACTTTCCAACACTATAGAAATACAAGTTTTGCGACACTACTTGCCAATTCCTTACGGTAACATGACTAAGACAAAAAAATGCAAAACAAATAAAAAGGGGCACTCGCAGAAAAATGGCCAACATTCTAATATACGGCATTTCAGAAAAAAAAATTCAGCCACGTACTAGGCAAACCATCAAGGCACATTTTCCGACAAATGAACATCTAAATGAATCATTACTCTGTGATAGTTCCTTAGTACGTAGTAATTTTGAAAGAAATGGGAAAAAACGAAAAAATGGCAATCACAGGAAAATCGAACACATAACTATATATACGCCATATGTGGCTAAAAAAAAAGATAGGCATGGGTAGCCAGATCATCTAGAAACACTTTCCAACACTATAAAATTATAATTTTTGCGACACTACTTGCCAATTCCCTACGGTAACATGACTAAGCAAAAAAATGCAAAACAAATAAAAAGGGGCACTCGCGGAAAAATGGCCATTCTAATATACGCCATTTCAGAAAAAAAAAATTTCAGCCACGTGCTAGGCAAACCATCAAGGCACAGTTTCCGACAAATGAACATCTAAATGAATCATTACTCTGTGATAGTTCCTTAGTACGTAGTAATTTTGAAAGAAATGGGAAAAAACTAAAAAATGGCAATCACAGGAAAATCGAACACATACTTATATATACGCCATATCTGGCTAAAAAAAAAGATAGGCATGGGTAGCCAGATCATCTAGAAACACTTTCCAACACTATAAAAATATAAGTTTTGCGACACTTCTTGCCAATTCCTTACGGTAACATGACTAAGTAAAAAAATGAAAAACAAATAAAAAGGGGCACTTGCGGAAAAATGGCCAACATTTTATTATACGCATTTCAGAAAAAAAAATTTCAGCCACGTGCTAGGCAAACCATCAAGGCACATTTTCCGACAAATAAACATCTAAATGAATCATTACTCTGTGATAGTTCCTTAGTACGTAGTAATTTTGAAAGAAATGGGAAAAAACGAAAAAATGGCAATCACAGGAAAATCGAACACAAACCTATATATACGCCATATCTGGCTAAAAAAAAAGATAGGCATGGGTAGCCACATCATCTAGAAACACTTTCCAACACTATAAAAATATAAGTTTTGCGACACTTCTTGCCAATTCCTTACGGTAATATGACTAAGCAAAAAAATGCAAAACAAATAAAAAGGGGCACTCGCGGAAAAATGTCCAACATTCTAATATACGGCATCTCAGATAAAAAAAAAGACATGCACGTGTTAGCCCAACCATCAAGGCACACTTTCTAACACATAAACATGAAAAAAAAAATCATTAATATACGGCAATTCCTTACTACGTAGTATATTTTTACAAATATCGAAAAAAAACATAAATTGGCAACCGCAGTTAAATACCCAATATACCAATAACTACGTCGTATCTGACAAAAACAAAGTCACACATGGGTAGCCAGATCATCTAGACACACTTTCCAACACTAAAAAAGCAAAAGTTTTACGACACTATTTGGCAATATCGTACGAAAAAATGACTTGGCAAAAAAATGAAAAAAAATGAAAAAGGGGCACTCGCAGTAAAATGCCCAACATTCTAATATACGGCATCTCAGATAAAAAAAAAGACATGCACGTGTTAGCCCAACCATCAACGCACACTTTCTAACACATAAACATGAAAAAAAAATCAATAATATACGGCAATTCCTTACTACGTAGTAAATTTTTACAAATATTGAAAAAAAAAACAGAAATTGGCAACCGCAATTAAATACCCAATATACCAATAACTACGTCGTATCTGACAAAAACAAAGTCACGCATGGGTAGCCAGATCACCTAGACACACTTTCCAACACTAAAAAAGCAAAAGTTTTACGACACTATTTGGCAATATCTTACGGAAAAATGACTTGGCAAAAAAATGAAAAAAAATGAAAAAGGGGCACTAGCGGTAAAATGGTCCTCGTGGTGATGAACGACAGTTTAACTAAAAAAAAAATCATGCACATGGTAGCCAAACAATCCACCAAGACTTTCCACAACTGATAACCTATACAAGTTGCACCATTCTACGACAATTTCATAATACGTAATAACTTTGATAATTATGCAAATTACCTTAGAAGGGTAAACTCGGTCGCGCTCGACCCCGACGCATCTCAGAAATCAGGGAAGGAGTACAGCTACAGCAATGCACATCTGGACACTACTAGAGCGTGTAGGCGAGACACCTACTGCAGGTCGATCACCCACAAATTCAGTCACGGGGGTGAGTCACGTGAGAAAAACCTCTTTTTTTTGACGCTCGGGGTCGCGGACGACCCACCGTACCGTTCCAGGGTTATGGGGGTTGTTGTTGCAACATCCGACCACATTATTTTGGCGCCCGAACAGGGAATGCCGAGGTGGGATTGTTAGCTGGACTCTTGGACGAAGGACTGATAGGATTAGGAATTAGATTTAAGACTGGAAAAAAATGGAAGAGCAGGACAAGTTATTGAGGGAGGAATTGCGGTTGGTTAAAGAACGGAAGCAGAAGTTGATAGTTGAGAAAGAGAGGTTGATAGTAGAGAATGAGAGGTTGAACTGTGAGAATGAGGCGATGCAGAAGGAGCTTAGGGAGGTAAAGGTAACAGTAGAGAGAGTGGAAGAAGGGTTAGAGGTTAGGATAAATGACAATGAGAGGCAAATGGATGAGCGTATGGATGAACGGTTTGTGGTGATGACAGGTCAAATAATGAATATGATTAAAGAGTTCATGAGTGAAGGCACAGTCGGAGGAGTGGCCTCTACTATGGGTAAAGGTTGCTGATGGAAGAAAAGGTTAAGGTAATTGATAATGGGAAAAGAAGTAATAGTGATAGTAATAGTGATAGTGAAGTTAAAGGGATTAGGTGTAGTAAGGATGAACAGAAAGGTGAGAGGAAGGAAGAAAGGAAAGGTAAAAGTCATGTGAAGAAAGAGAAGAAAAGGTGTCAGGATGAGATTGAGGATGATCGTGAATGGGTGAAAGTAGTGAGTAAGAAAAGGGCTAGGAAGAGTATAATCAAGGATAGGAGTATGAGTGTGGAATTACAATCTTTATTTTCTAGCGAGGAAGTAGGAGACAAGAAGGAAGGTAGCAGTGATGATAGCAGTGAGAATGAACGTGATGTGTGTAAGACTGTGTTTATGAGAGAGGTACTTCGGTGTGAAAGGTTCAATGAGCATAGTAGTATGGATGTATACGAGCTTTTAAGGAGTATGAGAGGTATTGTCAGGATAAGTAAGAGAGTTTGGGCTAGGGTGTTAGGAGAATATTTGACTGGGTATTTGTTGATGATGTATGCTATGGTAATGAGTGTGGGGGAGGTTCAATATAATAGTGTGAAAGGTAGGATAACTGGGCAGGTAAAACGTATGAAAGCAAGTGTTAAGTATAGGCGTAAAATCCTTTTGATCAGGCTCGAATGAATGTGGGTGAGGCTATTTCTATGTATGTATGTCGGTTAGAAACGTTAGCAAGGAAGAAGTATGGAGATGAAGGTATAATTGAGAATAAGGAGTTAATGAGGAAGTTCTTGGCGACAGTACCTGAAAATATGTGTGAATTTATTAATTTGAAACGGAAGGAGAAAATGAGGAGGACGCATGAGAGATTGACATGGGATGATATACTATAGAGATAGTTGAGGATTATGAGTTAGATATGTGCATAAAAGAAAGTAAATCTGTGAGTGTAAGAGCTGGAATGGAAGAAAGTGTAATAGAATTTGGTAGTTATAAGGATGCAATTTTGAGAGGGCCAATGAGAATAGCTGATCAGGTAATAGATAGGAGTGTTAGGGCAAGTAACGGAGGAACTGTGCAACCAAATAGTGGATTTAGGCAGAGTAATTGGCGCAATAGGGATAGGAGTGTGAGTGCTCACCGAGGTGTGTCAGATAGCCGTGTCGGTGAGGAAAAGTGTTATAGGTATGGAAAGGAAGGTCATAAGAAGAATGAATGTAGATGTACTCTAGGTGCTTGTTTTGGGTGTGCTGAGGTAGAGCATAGAATTAGCGAGTGCAAGAAAGAGAAATGGGTAAAATGTTATCGGTGTGGTATGACTGGGCACATAGTGAGTGGATGTCGTAGTAATCATAAGAATATGATTTGTGGTAATTGTGGTAAGGATGGTCATTATGCGAGGATGTGTAGACAGCAGCGTGCTAAATGTTCTGAACGTGGTGCAGATGGGCATGTAGCTAGAGTATGTAGGAAGAAGTGATTAAGTCAGCCAGGATGTTCGGGAAACTAGAGTGTAAGAGGGTTGAGCTGGGTGAGTCCTCCTGTGTGTGTGTGCGGAAGTAATAGGAGCAATGTTCGTGAGAATAGGATAAATAATTGGTTGGAGATGAGTAAGTATGAACCCAGTATGCATGAGAAATTAGGGTTGGAAAATAAACAATTAGTGTTAGTTGAATATAGGAAAAAGAGGCGTTGGAAAGTTTTAAGTGAGGAGAAAGTGCAGGGGAAATTTATAGGTATAGGTAGGAATCTGAATATGCATGACAAGTGAGTATAGAAGATACATGTGTAAATACATATGAATTATGGATGAGTATCAGTGATACCTATAGTATGTGTGACTTTTCCTTAGATGATGTAAAAGAAAGGATGACGAATGTGAGAATGAGAGATAGGAGAATGATAAGTAGTATGGATGAATCTTTTATTAAAGTAGAAGATGGTTTCAATGAAATGGATGAATTGCTGACGGAAATAAGTGAAGTTTTAGGGCCATATGATAGTGAGGTAGATGGGATAGTGCATGATATATTATATGATAGGAGTATAGATGGGAATCGGAATAGGACAATGAATGATAGCGATATGGAAGAAGTGAATTAGAGAGTATATGAAGGCCCAGTCACACGGAGCAGAGGTCTTGTTCTGGACTACGACTGGGCTACGAAAAAAAATTAAGTAAGTGTTGTATAAGACGCATTTGGCAAAGTAAGAGGGGAAGATTGTGGACAATAGATTTTTGTTTTATTTTTTCTTTGCCAAATCCAGAGAGAGAGAGAGAGAAAGAGAGAGAGAGAGAGAGAGAGAGAGAGAGAGAGAGAGAGAGAGAGAGAGAGAGAGAGAGAGTAGTGTATCAACTGTTGGTATAAATGATATTGTTTGTTTAGGTTTTAGTTAGGTTACGACAGTGGTGAATGTCTTGGGTGAATGACTTCTTTATTTAACTGCAGCTACAGGCAGTTGTGTGTGTGAATACTGGATTATCATTACTATTTTTCGACCAGCCTGCAAGTGTTAGATTATTTTGACAGTAAGTATAAATTATTTATCTTTGCTAGGAGTGATTCTGGATAATAGAAAGTTTATTATTTTTCTTTGATTATAGTGCGATAGTTTATTTACCTAGGAGTGTTCATAAGTGTTTTTCTTTTTTATCTTGCAGACCATAATTTCTCCTTTGGAGTGTTATTCTTTGAATGCCGATCTATAGTTGCTAACCTGGCCTGGTATTGATTATATTTAGACTGCTCTTTTGGATTTCTAAACAGTTGATGACCTGGCTTGTGTATTACGATTAAGATTACGTATGGTGATGATGATGATGATGATGATGATAACGTCCACAACCAAAATCAATTAATACAATTGTTTATTGAAATTTGCCAGTGTTCCGGTGGGTACAGAGTTGTGGTTAGGCTATAAAAGGACTGTTGGCCCTTGTGTGGACAAAGAGGTCCACACATAAACAATTATTGGTTTGGGTGTGTGGTTAGTTTTAAGTTTTGTTAGGGTTTATTTGATTTTGGAGAGGTTTTGTTGATTATTTTAGTTTTAAGGAATATAGTATCAAGGTTATGATTTGTTTTCATTTCCCTTCCCAGTAAGGGTCCAGTTTAGGATAACGTAAAGGGAAAGTTTATTCAGAGGAGACATTTGTCAGTTAGAGTGATTCAAGGGTGTTGGGGGCTGTTGCAACATCCCACCACAACGTCGCTAATAGGGCAGTACTAGAGCAGATGGTCAGCTCCTCGCCCCCTCAATTTAGCTTATTCAGTAAAAAAAGCTATCCAAGGTGGAATCCAGACATTCTTCCTTTGACCACTGGAGATGTATTTGACTGCCCTTCATTTTCGCCACTTCTTAGAAGGTATGCCATTTGTCATTTGCATGAACCATATTGTTATGATCTTAAAATCGTTACAGGTTCTTTTAATAAGTAAAATGAATATCAACAACACCGGCTGTAATATGGGAAATGAATATAAAAAGAAACACACGAAAAAACACAACATGTTTATTCACAAACTTACAAAGAAAACTAATGTTACTTCTTCGGTTACTTTAACTGACCAACCAAAACAATCAAACACCAATAGAAAAGGGAAACAATCAATAAGGTAAAAATACTTAAGGATTAGTTTTCTGCAGCTGCTAAGACGATACTGGTACGGAGACTTCAGGATTGAGAACGTTGCAGAATGCCGGCTGAAGTTCACATGAAACTGGCACGATGACCGGATTCGAAGAAGTCACAAAAAGGGTGACATCAATCAGGGACATCAGAGGGCTTCTTCCAAGGATTCGATGATACTGTTGAACGAAGGCAGGCTACAGGCAGTGTTGGCTACTTCTTGTCATAAACAGAGAGGTCCGGCTGCTTCAATGTATCTCTTCTTTTTCGCCATAAAAGGATCTTTTCGAAATACGCTTTTGTTGTCTGAAGGGAAGGTTAGAATTTGGCTCTATTATACTTCTTATCTCACTAGGACTTCGATCTTATATGCTTCGGACATAATTCCTCTCTTGTCATGTCCTATGCTATCTATATTGGACAATCTCTTCTTGAAGTTTATATACCCATGTATGGGCAGAGTTAATTACAGTGGGCAGTGGTCACCACCATAGAAGGCGTTCTTTTTAACAATTCTGCATCTCTATTGGCTTCCTCAAAAATGCCCACTTTGATCACGTCATGGAAGCTTTTAGAAGAAATTTCTGATGCATTCTACACCACGTGTTAAGTCGTAATAAAAGGCAGTGCGTGTCCTTCCATGATGACATATACTAAACAAGGATTTCCCTCAGGCTCGGTTTCTCAAAATACGCTTACTCCACTAATTGAGACGATGACATCTTGGTCAAACAGGACAGTTTCCTTATCGTGGCAGGCACTCTTGGTGAGGCTTGGTTTACTTCCAAAATGCTGATGAAAATGAAGAGATGACATGATTGCCCAAACAGGGCCACAGTCGAAACTCGTTTCGCCTCGCTGCTCACACTTAAAATAGATACTTTTCTGTTTCATTATATCCATTTGAAAGTAATGTATATACCCCTGACACACATGCCTCTGGTGCATGCCTGCACTCGAGAGTACAACATCTGGTCTGCCCATCAACCCTGAACTCTCTCCCCCGTGACTGAATACAATTTCACTCGTTAACCTGTCCCTTGGAAAATAAATCCCGTAGCCAATGCCCTGTCAAGAAACACATTAGTGTCCATTAATTTGAGATTAGATTACAATGCCTTGGCAGATGCCCAGCGAAAAGAGCCAGAGTACCATGCACGTAGGATATCCTGCACATGGCTCCAACACCAGCCTCCTCTGTGATGTCAGTACTGATAGACCAAAACCATGGGTACCTGCTCTCATGCGTCGACATATGCTTGATTTCATTCATGTCCTTTCACATCCCTTAAGCAATTCCCATGAAAACTGCAATGTCTGCCTAATGTAAATCTGCCTTACTTCTGGTGGAATAGTAAGCTTTGATACCCCTGAACATATTACTTCTGACAAGGCACCATTTTCCCCTCTCAATTGTAGATAGCATTAGCAAATCTCCTGGTCATCACCCTATATCAGACAAGCTCTTACAACCCTGCTGTTAGTGGAATGGTTGAACGTTTTCATTGCCCCTTCAAAGCTGCTTTGATTTTCTGCTGCAATGATTCCAAATGGTTTATTCAGGTTCCCTTTGTCTTCCTGGGACTAAAGACCACTCATAAAGATGCCCTGGATGTCTCAGCAGCTGGAATGGTTTATGTAAACCCATTGGTCATCCCTGCCAATTTTTTTCCTTTCGCAACCTCGTTCAATAATCTCCAGCGCATACGTCCTTTTGTGAGAAAATTTACTAAATCCAGCAAAAATTACAAGCTCCAGGCTAAGCAATACACACCAACAGATTACACCTCTGCAATGCACATTTTCCTGCGCAACTACACTAGCAAGCTTATATAACACCATTCTTGCATAGGCCCTTTCCTCGTGAATAATCTGAATAGGATGACTTTCTTAATTAACATTCGTTGGAAAGAAGACTAGGTTTCAATTGATCGCCTAAGACATGTGTAGCTCCTGCTAGATGAACTGCCTAGAGTATGCCTCTCAAAAACAGGGCACCTTATTTCATGCATGTCTTTTTTTGAACCGTGTACCGCACGTGTTTCATACATGCTCGTACACGATTTTTTTTTTTCCACTTTCCCCCCTCACTGTTAACAGAGCCTGTTTTCGTATGCCTTTACTTAAGTATGTTTGAAATTTTTTGACACCTTTGCCTGAACATCTTATATAAAGGCTCACTATCTGTTGAAATAATAGAAGAATAAGTCAAGAGAAAACAGAGAATATTTTTCAGAACTATTAAAGGAAACTAAAGTTAACAATAGGAAAAATCTATAAGTTATTTGGAAATATAGAAAAAATTGGGTACACACGCAAATAAAAAAAAAATCTAAGATTTGGAAGAAATGCCAAGATACTGAGAAGATAACTGGGTAATCAAATTGTAAAATGGTAAAAAAATAGATGTTATATTACGGGAAGTACAGAGGAATACAGTTTTTTGGAGCATATATTCAATTATTAGAAAGAGTAATAGAAGGAAGATTAGGAGTATATATATATATATATATATATATATATATATATATATATATATATACGTATATATATATATATATATATATATACATATATATAAGCAGTAATTTGGGTTCATGAAAGGAGAGAGCACATCGATTTCAATATTTATAATAAGACAAGTTCACGAGGATTATCTAGAGTGAAACAGGAATGTTTGCATGTATTTGCTGGATCTTGGAAATGTGTATCGTAGGGTACCAAGAAGATTAGTAAATTGTTGTTTGAGATTAAGAGGGCTATAGGAGAAGTTGGTGAAGTTAGTGAGGATGATGTATGAGAGGGGCAAGAACCAACGTAGAGAAAAAAGAATATGAGGAGATTGAGGCATTCCTTGTGGAGGTTGGCCTTTATGAGGGATCTGCTCAGAATAAATTCCTGTTTGTATTTTTAATATACACTATATTCAGAATTGAGGAGTAGTGACGCTCTGTGGGATTTGATATTTGCTGATGATTTAAACATTATAGCAGACACAGAAGAAAAACCAAAAGGTACGTTTTTAGACTGGAAAGAAGTCCTAGAAAGAAATGAGTTGAAGGTAAACATGGGAAACACAGAGCTAATGGATAGAAGTACTGTAGAGGGCATGAAGAAGTAAACTTTCAAGTGAAAGATGGTATAGTAGTAAAAGAGATCAATGGGGTAAACTACTTGGGACCAATTATAACAAAGGAGAACGGTACTGAGGAAGCTGTGAGACAAAAAGTGAAAACATGGAGAGAAATATACCTAACTGTAGCTGTTCTAGACTAGGAAAGGCCATAAAAACTCAAAATGAAGAACTGTATGACAGTTATAAGTTCCCTTCTATAATATGGGGGAGAAAATTGGACAATTAAGAACCGAGGTGGGGAAGGTGGGATTGATTGCTGGAATATCCTTGCTGGAAAGGAGGGAGTTGAGATATACCAAGAATGTGTGATTGTGATATAGGTAATGTATAGAATAAGGCTAGGGAAGCTCTTCTGAGATACCATGATATGGAAGAATGGAGGAGGTGGAACCAATCAATAGAGCTAAGAACATGCCAGTGATGGGGTAGGAAGAGTGTGGGACGTAATCAGACGAGGAGGCATATAGGAGGAAAGAAGTTAAAAGACATATAAATAGAAAGAGGAAGTTGACCTGAGCGGCCGGCCCTGCTCTACAGATGACCATATTAGTCAAATGGTCAAAAGAAGAAAAAGAGGTGAAAAAGACAGAATAACATATATGATAAACAATATTTCCATATGATGGGATAGATAATTGATTGTGGGTGTAAAGTGCAAAAAAAGAAAAAATGTAATATTAAACAGAAATCATACAATAAACATGCACAAATAAAACTTAAACATATCCTCTTCAATGAAGGTTTATGGAATAGCTAATATGAAAATGATCCACCAATTCTCAAGTGGTTTTCAAAACTAGATTGAGCGGAATGCTACTGGTGTAACGACAATACAGTAAATTTAGCACATTATGTCAATTATACGAGCTTATACTAATGAATTGAGCAAAAAATATCCATGTTTATATAATAAAGGTCAACAACATAGTTTTGGATGCACTTTAGGTTCTGAATCTTACAGACACCTTTTTTTTTGTGCAATGACAAATGTAGGAATACTGAAATAATTTTACGATCATAAAGTAGTATCAAGAAAAGTAAATGCTAGGCTACACTTATTACAATTGCATGCCTGTAATATAGCCTTAATACAAATAACAGGTCCAAGCTAACGCATATATCCGATTTGTGATAAGCTTATAGTGATCATCATCATCATCACCTCCACTTACGCCTATTGACGCAAAGAGCCTCGGTTAGATCTCACCAGTCGTCTCTAGCTTGAGCTTTCAATTCAATATTTCTCCATTCACCATCTCCTACTTCATGCTTCATAGTGCTCAGCCATGTAGGCCTTAGTCTTCAAACTCTTCTAGTGCCTTGTAGAGCCGAGCTGAGCGTTTGGTGAACTAATCTCTCTTGGGGAGTGAAAAGAGAATGCCCAAACTATCTCAATTTACCCTTCATAATGACCTCATCCACATATGGCAATCGAGTAATCTCTGTTAAAGTTTCTTTTCTAAACCTGTCCTGCTAATATCCTACTGAGGGCTTTGTTCTCAAATCTACTTAATCTATTGGAGATTGTTTCATTGTCATATAATGACTCATGTCCATACAGTAACACCGATCTCACTAGACTGATATATAGTCTGATTTTTACATGTAATCTCATGTGATTTTATTTCCAAACTTTACTAAACCTAGTCATTGTTTGGTTTACTTTGTTCAATTTTTCACAAAACTCTAATTCTAAAGATATACAGGTTTTATTACAGGCCAATAATAAATATGTTCTAAATCATAGCAAGGACATGGTAATACAAAATAACCAGTCTTCTAATAGGTCCACAAAAATTTCGTATTAATTCTTATAAGAAAGATACACATTGAATCATAAAGGTTTTGCATTTGTAATAGACATATATGCCTAATTACATAGATGACTAATTCTAATAATAAACATTATGGCAATGTAGACTTAATGCTTTAAAACGAAACATTTTGAAAAGATCTAGTATGATTGTTATAACAGAGAATTGGAGGGGTGTGTGTGTGTGTGTGTGTGTGTGTGTGTGTGTGCGCACGCCGACGTCTAATCTTGTTCAAGTTGACAGTGAGCTGATTTGAGCCAAATGGTTTGTTCACCTTTCCGCCCGATGTCTGACGTCACAATAAACAGCAAGATAATAATAATACGGAATATGTTTTGCCTTCTTTTCTTATTCAAGTTTGAAACAATTGTATATAGATTTCGATGACAATTTAATCAATTCAGTCTTCACTATAGTTACTTTAAATTGATAAGAAAGTAAATATATGGAATTAGGAATTCCAATTCCGAACAGTTTCCTGTAGAATTGCAGATATTTCTAGAATATGATCAACACTGAATAAATCGACATAACAGGGTTGCCAGCTAATCCTGATACTTCATTGCAATCCGACGTCTAGTTGTTAATCGAAATGTATTTTAGTCATACATTGTACATATAAAATTTCTGATAACTACATTTTATTTAATATAAGATCTCCACATAATAATCTGATAATATGATATATGTTAAACGGTACCTGTTTAATTTTTGTTATTTGCAGAAAATAAGACTTTCTTTTAACAGATACATCTTTTAATTAATCCGCAATCAGCTGGACGTTCTTTTCTTATCTATGCAAAATAGAATATCTAAAAAATATTTCGAACAAACTACTTGAAAAATCCAAGTTCAACAAGAATTTTAATGATATTTTATTAATGAATTACATTAATTTATTTTCTCTTTCCTTTGATAAGAAAATATCATATAAATTAATATGCCGACTTTGAAAAAGAAATATTATTCGTGATTGTATAAAGTATCAGTAGAGAGTTCTTGAAATCTCCGTTCAAGTCTCCTAGAGGTAAAATCAGTTTACTGTTGTTAGAAAGAAAAACACTCAAATTACAGCAATAGAGAACGAATATATTTAAGGAAGTATCAAGTTCGAAGTAGCAAATCAAAGTTACACGAAAAAAAGGATACTTAATAATGTACTTTAGTTCAGTTTAATGGCAGCTCATGAATGGCAGAGGCAAGGGCAGTGATAATAACCTGGACTCCTTAGAGACTGACTATATATCCATATAACCAGAGCCAAAGCGAAAGCCACCCAAATCTAAGACCAGGGAGGGGCAGGCAATAGCTTCTTATGACTCAATAGGTAGACTTATATACTCCACCAAATTCGGCATCCTTATTTATCAAGGATGGTGAGCTTGCAGACACAAACTATCGAATTTGAGTGGTACTAGGTCTCCCGTCCAACGGAACGCCAGTCAGCGACGTTTCCCGTAGACCACCATGACCCAATTAGAGCCTATAATAAAACCATAACTGTTCAACTTAAAATATGTGAAAAGAAAACGAAAAAGAAATATAGAAAAGTCGTATCTAGGGACTGCCACATATTAGAAATGGATAAGAGTTATAATGGAAAACGAGAAAATAGATGCATATTGCAAGGAAAGAACTATAGATTAGTTGAGAAAAGGAGAATTAGACTTGTATTTGAAATCAAGTTAAGCTGTATATTTCCGATGTAGTTCAAGTATTATCTCTCACCAGAAACAATTATTTTACAACAGTAGAACAGAAGTTATGAAAAATTAAGAAAAGTAATAGGTCACTCAGTAAGAGTGAATTTGAAAAATGTCTATTCGAAGTTTTTCCATAAAATCTTATTTTTATGATAAAAGTCCGCAAGGAGATTAAACAGAAAAAAAAAAAAGATTTAAGTAAGATTTTGTCCACTCTGTTGATATAGTAGGATGAGGGATTACCAAAAAATTAAAAACGGTTGAAGTGAGGCTCAATGACGTTGTATAACCCGAAGAAGACAAATGTAATGAATGTTTTCATTACAATATGACCTTTCGTAATTACAATGAAGATATAACCCAAGGACAAGGTAATCAATCAGGAACATAAAACCTGTTCTGAAATATGAAGTATCTTGAATTAATTCATTTACCAATACAGGAACATTGTTGCATAATATACATAGGGTTTGAAAAAAAAAATTAAGATCAATAAATCATAAAAATACTCATTGTAAGTTCTCCAACCTACTTTGCACTCCATTTCATGTTCAAATATATAAATGTTAATCAACCATTAACTGGATTTCTTGACGACCAGTTAAGACTCATACGAGTTACCACTACAAACTAGTAACTAATTGAACTTTTTTTTTGTCTCGATAAAAAATTATATGTATAGTTTTATTGAAAATATTTGAGATACGTTTTTTGGTATAACTCTGGGTAATCTTTTGTTCCCAATTTTGTCGAGTATGAGTGAGGAGGTTTTATACACACATTTGTTTCTGCATATGATTCCAAACTATTGTTATATCGACGAACCTCTGGAAATTTTAAAGAAAAGCGTCATCCGGGTTCGTTATCATAAAATGAATAATTCATCGGTTACATCGATAGATGTTACTCTAGAAATGGGAGAGAATTACAATGCCCCTTTCGTAAGCATTATAGTTGTAGGAAAAGATAGCCTTTCTAAAGTATCCATATTAAGAAATCCTACCAAAAACTTATTAAATATAGATTTCAGTTTAAGACCACCGAAAAATATTGTCATTTATATCCTCAGTCACTGGATTATGTAACTATGAGTTTATCAGGGAATAAGTGTGAAAGAGAAAGAAATTAATATAATACAATAAATTTTTTAACGTATATTTAGAGCAAGTTGAATATATAAAAAACATCTTTGTTGATCATTTCTAAAGTATAAGCATAAACATTGAAAAAAAAATGGATATTTATGTTGATTTGAATTAGACCTCGAAATCATAAAGGTATAACATAATATCACAATATCAGAATAAATAAATTTTATATTATTAAAACATCTATTGGGTTATAAAATATATAAATATATATATATATATATATATATGTACACGTATATGTATATATATATATATATATATGTATATATATATATAAAATATATATATATTATATATATATATATTATATATATATATATATATATATATACACACACACATAAATATATATATATATATATATATACACATAAATATATATATATATATATATATTTATATATATATATATATATACATATATATATATATATATATACACATAAATATATATATATATATATACATATATATATATATACATATATATATATATATATATACACATAAATATATATATATATATATATATATATTTATATATATATATATATATACACACACATAAATATATATATATATATATATATATACATATATATATATATATATATATATGATAAATTTTGCACATTTTTACGTGTTTTTCATATTCAAATACGCCATATATATTTTTGATATATTAATGTCTGGATTCTC
>NC_090730.1:49193977-49196477 GCF_036898095.1 Palaemon carinicauda
ATCGATCTGGTGGTTAGTTTCCTAGGGTGTTGAACGGAATTGGTCGAGTCGTCGTCATTCTATATGTTAATTAACTAACTCTAGGAATGACCTTGTGTTGATGTGTTCTTTTATAAATATTTTCTAACGAGGTCTAGAAAATGAGTTCTAACAACAGTGACATGTCTATAATTCGATTGAAACAAATATGTTAATTTTAATTCATAACTGGATGTCATGAAATTCTTTAAGTAAGCTGAATCCAGATATCCCTCGAGGGGAAAAAAAAAAAAGAAAAAAAAATGCATAATGCTAGTGTTTGCTAGTTCTCTTGCTATAGGGTGCAGTCGGGCACGCTGTACTATCTTCTTTCTAGTTTATATATGAAATATTTACTTTAATGCTGTTACTGATCTTAAAATATTTAATTTTGATAGCTTATTACTTTTCTTGCTGATTTATTTCCTCGCTTCCTTTCATTACTTGTCTATCATTCAATGTTGTAGTCCTTGGGATTATAGAATATTGATTCTCCAACCAGGACTATAGCATTTTTAATAATAATAATAATAATAATAATAATAATAATAATAATAATAATAATAATAATAATAATAATAATAATAATAATAATAATAATAATAATAAAAATAATAATAATAATAATAATAATAATAATAATAATAATAATAATAATAAATTTGTCAGTTAAACTTTTTGTTACAAACTTTACAGGGAATCTTTCAATGACTAAAATCAGCTTGTTTCCCAATAAATTATTCGTCTACACTGAAACTTTTTTATGATAATGTGGTAATTTAAAGATTAAAGGATTCTTGGATCCATTAACGTTATCTATAGATATCGTCTTAAGATTTTAGGTTATTAAAAGTGTTTGATAAAGTTGTTTTCACTTTTGCAATGGTATTCTATCGTTCATGTTACTTATTTATCAAAATATATAAAATGTGCATAGATTTCTTTTATTTAACCATTCAAATTCGAATATAATAGTTATAATCAGCGCATCAGTCTGTTGATAAATAGAGAAGCCCTTTAATATTAATCTAAAAAGTCAAAATATTATGAATATAACTAAGGAAGATCACGTTTCGAGGTTTAAGACAGCAAGACCTTTGTTTAAAAATATTCGATGTAAAGGCTCGGTAATTATGGGGAATGGTCTTACCCCAATTAGATTAAAACTTTTATTCATAAAAGTTACCAATAAAAGAGAAAGTAAAGAAATTAGGCATAATTTGATAAGCTTTACAGTTTTATAAATAGTTAAGTGGGAAAATTATATTTTTCATTACCTTTTACCTTAATAAAAGATTCTAAGTTTAAGTTTACTATATATATATATATATATATATATATTTATATTTACACAAACATATATATATATATATATATATTTATATACATATTTATATTTACACAAGCATATATATATATATATATATACATATATATATATATATATATATATTTATGTATATATATATATATATATTTATATAAATTTTTTTATATACATATATATACATATATATATAATATATTCATACATATATATAAATATATATATATATATATATATCTATCTATCTATCTATATATATATTATATAAATAATATAATATATTTATACACACATATATATATATATATATAATTATATATATATATATATATATATTTATAAATATGTATATATATATATATACATATATATATATATATATATATTTATAAATATGTATATATATGTATATATGTATATATATATATATATATATATGTGTGTATATATGTATATATGTATATTTATATATATATATATATATATGTGTGTGTGTGTGTGTGTGTATGTTTGTGTGTTTTTGTGTGTGATTGTGTGTGTGTGCGTGTGTGTGTGTTTTTGCAATATTGTGAAAAATCCAGTGTTTTAGCTGTAGAGTAATAATTTTTAACACAGATACTATCATTACCAGTATATTTACATACACGTAAGGTAGTGATCAATAGTGAGAGAGAGGGAGAGAGAGAGAGAGAGAGAGAGAGAGAGAGAGAGAGAGAGAAATAAAGTTAGAAAATTCTGCCGTAATGTATATTTTTCTTTACGAAAGAAAAATCCAATCTTCTGAAACCCTTCCTCAGCTCTATATCATTTTGATATCCAATAACAACGATAATCTCTCTCTCTCTCTCTCTCTCTCTCTCTCTCTCTCTCTCTCATCCTTAACGAATATTTCAAAGACCTTTGTACCTCGTAAAGTTACTTTAGTTAAATAATGTAATTTTATTTTGAAGTGTTGTAGTCAGGAAGAGAGCTTTTATTCTTTTTGCTTTTTTAATGTTTTATTTTAAGAAATTTATACACAACATATCTATTTTTTTCTCTTGTTAGATCATTTGAAAAGAAAAATAAACGCATTTATGAGTTATAAAAGACCCAATATACATTCATATAAATCAGGAAACTAGTTATGAGTACAGAAAAAAATTTTCACGATTA
>NC_090730.1:49208197-49213197 GCF_036898095.1 Palaemon carinicauda
TCATGCATTCCAGAGGTTACAGAATGAATGAATCCACCAAGAAACACATCAAACGGAGACGACTCAGAAGTTGGAGACATTATTCACCTTTATGAGGATGAAGCAGGAAAGTTGTTAGCAATTCCAGACAGAATTACAATGCAAGACATGGTCCTTGAAAACAAAAATCTTCGAAATTAATTGAAAACTCTGAGATCAAAATCTAAAGACATAAAGTGCATCATTCACCAGGCCTCATCTTATGTTCGGACATCAATACAGGAAAGCTGTTTGCCATCTCCGTGGCCCTACCATCCATCTGATCTTAAAAACGAGTCCATATCTGCTTCAGCAGTTATTGACTGGTATTCTGACTGGAGAACCTGAAAAAGAAAACCCATCTCAAAGAGGGAAGCTTCTAGTATAGTCTCTTGGTCAGGATCTAATATATGCCACAACACGAGGAAAGCAGAAACCTCCAAAACATTCGTTGCTTCCATATGCTGTCAAAACATTAACAGGCAATACTGAATTGATTTGGATGCTAAACAGACTTGGACATGGGATCCCTTACTCACAGCTTGAAGAAAATGACACAGCACTTTGTCTGCAAAAATTAGCTGCAACACAGAACCAAACGGTGGTCTTACCTACTCCTTTGCAGCCATATATTTTCACAAATTTAGCATGGGATAACATCGACAGACTCGAAGAAACTTTGACAGGTCAGGGAACTTCTCATCGTGTTAATGGCATTGCTGTGCAACGCAAAATAATTGGGTCTCTTCTCCCAAAGCCTGCTCTTCCAGTTATTGATGAGCAAAAACAAAGGACTATTTCTACACAGCACACAGAACTGGAAACCTACATTGCTGGAAAGAGAGTAGGTCCACAGCCTTTGCCACCAAGAACGAGTAATAAAGATGCTGATGAAGCTGCAGAATCTGCTCGGAATAATAATTTAATCTTGATCATCCTCAGACAATCAAATATGGAAAATAAGAACATCCCAAGTTGGACAGGATTTAACAAAAACATGAGAAAGGATATCTCCATCAAAGAAGACATCCTTTGCTACCTTCCCACTATAAACGCCTCTGCAACCGAGCTCACTACAGCTTTTGAAATCCTGAATCAGTCCGAGGCTATCCGAACAGAGTTGCAGCTACCAGTTATTGACATTGTCATAGATCAAGCCATTTTTGCAAATTTTTCAGAGATTGCTTGGAAACACAGAGTTAAATATGCCAATGTCATAATTAGGTTGGGAGCATTTCATACCATCTGCAATGCTCTGGCTGTCCTAGGCAAGAGGTTTATGGATGCTGGCTTACGTGACCTATGTATAGAATCGGGTGTTGTTTCAGAAGGTTCAATTAATGGTGTTCTTGAAGGTAAAATGTACAACCGAGCTGTCAGAGTTCATAAACTTGTGTATGAAGCTCTCATGTGACTGATCTGGGAACAGTTTATGTCACAATTGAACGAAGATGAACATGTGTACCTGAGAGTTCAAAATACCTTATCCCAGTTAACTAACAAAGACCTAAACCAGAACGATTATGGCAACTTGTTAGTGACTCAAGACTTTAAAGACTTCAAAATAATGTGGTCACAGTTTCTTAACCATATCCGCAAGTCGAACGGTGATCTGTCTGCATTTTGGATGTCCTACGTTGACATGGTTAAGGACATTATTCTTGGCTTGCTACGTGCATCCCGTGAAGGCAACTGGGAGCTCCATCTGCATGCCATCAGATCACTGATTCCCTGGTCATTTGCATATGACAGAACCAACTATGCCAGATACCTCCCTGTGTATTATGCCCAGATGTCAGCCCTAAGTGAGACACATCCAGAAGTGTATGAAGCCTTCAGGGATGGTTGCATTTCTGTCCAGATGTCAAGCACTAATCCTTTTGGCCGTCTTCCAGTAGATCAGGCACTCGAAGTTACAGTGAACAGAGACACTCAAACACCAGGAGGCACAACCAGATTTAGTCTGAAGTCAGGGGCAGTCAAACGCTATTACATAACTTCTGAGCACAGAAGTGCATTCTTAGGTCAGTTAAGAGACATGGTTCATGAGAATAAATCAGATGCAGTTCATTATGATCTCCAGCACCCAAGATCTGAGAAAGATGAGTAAGCAATTTTGGCAATAGTTAGTGCAATTGAAAGCTGGGTAAACCCATTTTCCAGTCAACAGGACATGATGAGCATTTCAACAGCAAAGACTGCCACTACTGAAGTTGCTTCAGATTTACTTAATGCTGTAGATGTTGGAGAGAAGTGTTACACCAAGTTTAAGCAAGAAAGACTAGATTTTGATCCCCCTGTTACACAATTCTTTGATACTGTCAAGCTCAATAAACTGAAAACCTTTAGCCACATGTGCAGGAAGAAAGAAGTGAAGACTCATACTGGAAGAGCAGTGATATTGAAGGCAGACAGGTCATTGTTTGGGAGAATCATTGTAATTGCCCAAAGTCGAAATCTTCAAATGGCAGATATATTGTCCTATCCTCTTGAACCAATGCCATGGACATTAGCAACCCCCGAGGGTTTGCCAAGGAAGACAAACAAGGCAATCCTCGCTAAAGCATTGTACAAGGATGTCACACCAGAGGAGGAAATGCCCTTAAATTCGGCTTCTGTAATTGGTGGCATGATGTTAATACAAAAGGTGAAAGGGGATCAGAACACTTTTGGTGACATTGCTCAAACAGTCTTTGCTATGGTAATGAAAGAGGGAGGCTCTAGTCAGTGAATTGACATTGTGTTTGATCAATACCATGAACTATCCATCAAAAACTCAGAAAGAAGTGTTAGAGGAGAACAGCATGGATCAAGTCTTCAAAATATTACACCAAATCAGCTTGTCCGTCAGTGGAGGTCCTTTCTGAATCAGTGTCAATAAAACTAACTTTATAACTTTTCTTGTGAATGAGTGGAAGCAGCAACATTACAGAAGCAGGCTACAGCAAAAGGTTATGTTTGTCACAGATGCTGACCAGTGCTTCAAGATAACACAACATGGAAGTCAGATGGTAATGTGTACTCAAGAAGAAGCCGATGGCTGTCTTCTCTTACATGCTGCACATGCTGTAAAACAAGAACATCCAACAGTTGTTATCAGCTCCGATGATATGGATGTGCTCATCTTGCTTGTGGCTTTCAAGAATATCATCTATGGTCATCTGTATCTGAAATGTGGGATTAAGACACGAACAAAGATTCTATCAATTGACAAGGTTACTGCTACACTTGGTGCTGATATTTGCAAAGGACTAGTTGGAATGAATGCTTTCACAGGCTGCGATAGTGTGATTGCATTTGCTGGCAAAGGAAAAACAAGCTCACTCAAATTAATGCCCACAAATAAAGATGTATTAGATGCATTTATGGAACTTGGGAATGAATGGGACCTTTCTCAAGAACAGATGGGAAGACTTGAAACAGTTACTTGTCTCATCTATGCGGCCAAGACACCTTGTGTTCGTGTAAATGCTCAGAGATACAATCTCTTCTGTGCAAGGAAAGGTGAGATAGAAAGCCACCAACTGCCTCCTAGCAGAGACTGCTTGAAACAACATGCACAACGTGCCAATTATCAGTCTGCTATATGGAGACAATGTCTACAGCAAAATCCGCACATTCCAAATCCTGTAGGCCATGGTTGGAAGCTGGAAAAAGAAGATGGAGGAGACCAGCTAGTTATTATATGGATGGATGGACAACCTGTTCCTGAAGCTTTGCTTGATCTTTTGTCATGCAAGTGTTCTAAAAAGTGTGCCATACCAAGGTGTGTATGTCTGGCTAATGGACTAAAAATGCACCGATATATGCAAATTACAAGACTGTGAAAATCGGGTGTCAGGTGGTGAGGATGATGATAATAATGATGAAACAATGTTGGAAATGGAAGATTTTGAAGACTACTGAACTTAGAATACCCTATCTGCACAATAGTATTAAGTGTATTGGTGGTGTAATGGTTTACATAGTTATAATGTAATACAGTATGTATATATTGGATTCAGTGTTCATAGCTTTTTTAATACAAGTATTGCATTTGGTGTTATGTAATGCCCATTTAAATCATTAAATTTAGATTCTAATCTTATTTCTACAGTTGCTATATTCATATATTATGGTATGAATTTGATCTCTAATCCTGCATTCCCATTTTCACCATTTTAGTTTATGCTTATAAAAAAAAATTGATAGTAGTTGCTTTAAGATTCAATAATTTTCTTAATATAATAGCTATGGATCACATATTGGTATCAAAGGAAAGCTCTCGAAACACAAAATATGAATGTTAAGTTGAATCACAAATACCAGACATGATATTATTCTATAAGGAACATTTCCAGTTACATTGAAAAAAATTCATTAATTTCAGCATAAATATGCACCTAACTAACACCATATAGAAGATATTTAAATATGTGATAGCTTGTTTTGAAGCCCCTTTCTTGGCCTTTATTTTGGTATATAATAAGTCCTAATAATATTGATGGACTAGCTCACAGGAGACAAAAATCACCTGTAAGTCACGCCGGAAAAAATCATATGTCATATATAAAAAACGGTTGATAACACAAGGAAGGCAAAGAGAAATAGAATGCTATCGTACATTTTTGACGACTATAGACATTGGTCTTTCAGTTAATCACTATGAGATTTCCTGCCCCAAAATGGTACCAAGGGCCAAAATTTAGAGACCAGGCTCATGGACTAATTTAGAGAAAAATCCAATGCTGACAAGTTTTAAGAATATGGAAATAAAATCAACCCAAACATTAATTTTACCTCGGAAATAGAAAAAGATAACCAGTTTCCCTTTCCTTGACATAACATTTCAGGCTTAAATAGACGATTTCTTACAGGTATTTTTAGAAAAGAGACATACACTGGTTTGGGTCTTGATTTTTTTAGCAGTTGCTCGAAATAATTCAAGATTAACTCTATTCGAACCCTTTAATTTAGAACAAATTCCTTATGTTCGAACTGGC
>NC_090730.1:49218197-49225697 GCF_036898095.1 Palaemon carinicauda
ATCAAGCTTTTATGCAGCTTTCCGCCATCTGATGTTTGACAGAAGTAGTTTCCGGCCATCTTGTATTCCAATGCATAATGACAAAGAGGTATCTATATCCCTTGAAGAGAGTTAGGGGTCACACAATGATGTTTTGTATATGATTAAAGCATGAATTGGTTGTCATGAATTCCCTTATCTTAGATACTGTGCTGTGTTCCTCATGATCTTTGATGTTTGACAAGAAAAAGATCTGCAGGCCCATTTCTTAATGTCAATCTTCATTTTCCTCTAAAAGCAGTAGGTGGTGCGGTCTGAAGGGTATGATAGACAATGGGTGAGGTTAAAAGGCTTCCTTCACAAAACCAATGGAAGATGGGGGTGAGGAAATTCAGTTCTCGTCTCACAGGCTGTCTCTGGGTCATCTATGACCAAATCCCTCCTAAAAAGGCGAGACCCGCTGGAGGCGATGTTTGTCTGTCGTCTTTCTAGTTTGTGAGTATCTCAGGGTAAGATATCCTGATTTGGACAATGGTAATGATGTTTCTGGAATGAGCATCTACAATGTTGCTGAAAGGGCTATTCAGATACTCCTGATACGAGTACTTGGCAATCACTGACAACTTCCTCTGTTATCCCACTTACTAGCACTCTGCCTTTGTTTTTGTGTAGAGATGAATCTTGGGCTGTTGGTTTGGTTTCACCATGAATTACCATCCATTAAGCATGTGTTTGAAATACCGAATGGCATGGGGAATTATAAGAAGTTCTATGTCAGAAGGTGGCTTATTCCTCTTTTGCAGGAAATAACTTCTTGCTGAGAAATGCTAGCGGTCATCAGCCCTTGCCTGTATGATGCTTGAGTATTGCACCAATTGATATGCTACTTGCATATGTGGTGAGTATAAGGGAACTATTGAAGAAAGGAAATGCTAATGCTGCAGCACAACTAAGGCTTATTTGGGTTGTGGAAATGCTTTTTCTTGCTTACCTGACCAGCATGTTTTGTGTTTCCCTTTTAAGAATTCATATAAGAGATCGAGGATCCTAGCTAGTTTAGTATAAAACGGTGATAGTAATTCATAATGCCATTAAACTCTTGTAGTGGTTAAAGGTTTCCTGGCCTTGATGTAAAGGGAATGGCTTCGACATTATTCTTGAGGGGTTAACAACATTAGGACTTATTCGGTGACAGATATTTTCTACTATATTTTTTCGCACATTAACATTTATCTTCCCGGCCAATCAACCCGTTTTCTGAGAGCTTCTCATCAGGGTCTTATTTTACATCTTGATTTTTTTTCTTTTTTTTTTTTTAATAGGTGAGGCTAGGAATCTGTAAGGCATTCATATAAACCCCACAGCAGATTAATTTTCCAAGTATATTGTCAATAAGGCCTTGAAAGATGGCACATTCATTTTGTAGACTAACGTATCTTTAATTAAAGTATATATACCTAATTATCATTACTATTATTATTATTATTATTATTATTATTGTTATTATTATTATTATTATTATTATTATTATTATTATTATTATTATTATTAGCTAATCTACAACATTAGTTGGAGAAACAAGATGTTATAAGCCCAAGGGATCCAATAGAGAAAAAAAGAACAGTGAGGAAAGGAAATAAGGAAATAAATAAATGATGAAAACAAATTAACAATAAATCATTCTAAAAAAAAGTAACATAGTCAAAACAAATAGGTCATATATAAACTAAAAAAGATTTTTGTCAGCCTGTTCAACATAAAAACAATTTCTGCAACTTTGAACTTTGGAAGTTCTACTGATTCAACCACCCGATTAGGAAGATCATTCTACAACCTCGTTACAGCTGGAATAAAACTTCTAGAATTCTGTGTAGTATTGAGCCTCATGATGGGGAAGGCCTGGCTATTAGAATTAACTGCCTACCTAGTATTACGAAAAGGATGGAACTCTCCAGGAAGATCTGAATGTAAAGGAAGGTCAGCGTTATGAAAATCTTATGCAACATGCATAATGACTAATTGAATGACGGTACCAAAGATTAATATCTAGATCAGGAATAAAAAAAAATAATAGACCGTAAGTTTCTGTCCAACAAATTAAGATGAGAATCAGCAGCTGAAGACCAGACAGGAGAACAATATTCAAAACAAGGTAGAATGAAAGAATTAAAACACTTATTTGGCATAAATTGGTAACCGAAAAACTTGAAAGACTTTCTCAATAGCCAGTTTTTTTTTTTTTTTGCAATGGAAAAAGACACAGACCTAATATGTTCCTTGAAAGAAAATTTGCTGTCGAGAATCACACCTAAAATTTTAAAAGAGTCATACAAAGTTAAAGCCACTGTCCTTGACCTATTTATAGTCATACTTTAAGTTTTGTTAGGATTCAACTTCGTACCCCATAATTTGCACCATGCACTAATTTTAGCTAAATCTCTAGTAAGGTATTCAGCAACCCCATATCTACTTTCAGGGTATGGAATTGATGCAAAGAGAGTAGCATCATCTGCATATGCAACAAGCTTGTTTTCTAGGCCAAATCACATGTCATGTGTATATAGTATGAAAAGTAATGGGCCAAGAGCACTACCCTGTGGAACACCAGATATTACATTCCTATAATCACTATGGTGCCCATTAACAACAACTCTTTGAGATCTATTGCTCCAAGGCCTTTACAAAAACCAAATTGCAAACTAGGAAATAGATGATTACCTTCAGCAAACCTATTAGGACGTTTTGCTAGAAGACATTCGAAAACTCTAGAAAACTGTTGCACTTGAGCTACCACAAACACATTTATATACATAGGTAACAACACCAATTCTCCAACAAGTGCTAAAGGCTCCTGTTCTTGCCAAGGAATCTGCAGTCTTTATAGAAAAAAAAAATACCACTTTTGTCTACACCTCCATAAGCATCAATGGGGTAAAGATTCCTTTTTTTTTCTATGTTCTTGTTTTCTTCTGTGAATTTGTTATACCTTGTCAGAAGATTGATTTTTAGAATAGCCTTGCCACTTTAAGTTCGTTAGTTATGTTGATGATATTAGGTAGGGTGTACTTGTCTTGTACTGTTTGAATATTAAGTCGTCAGTAGTCACCCGAGGGCTTCATTGTTCTATCTTCTTGAAACAACATGTGGATGGCTAATGCTTTTGGGCTAGAAGCTTTCATGCAGTTTCCTGTCTGTGCCATGTCATGGAATAAGTGCTGTATGTCAGCTAGTTTGTCTAGATCCAGTCTTCTGAAAAGTGTGTATACTGAAGGTCCCTCTGTGATGATATGATATTTGATATGGTATTTTGTAGAGGGCATGAAGTTATGCTGGAGGTCCTTCTTGAATGCTTCGGGAAATTCTTGAGTGAGGGGAGAGATTTCTAGTCCCAGCATGGAGGCTACATTATAGTGTAGAAATCTGCCCTGATTAGTGCAAAGTTGCTTGCATGATGAATGCCCAACTGCATGGTATTCCAGAAACACGACTTTTATGTTTCTGGTTCAATAAATCTTGAGTAATACACTGTTTTCGGTAGACATATGGATGGCGTTTGGAGGTGGATTCAATCGCTATTTTGGGGTGGCTGGGACAAGTATGAGCCCATATCAGCAACTGGTGTAAAAACACGTAGAGGTAATTTTTCTATTTCCCGAAAGAAAGGCAGAGAAACACAGACTCATTTCCCTTTATGAGGCAACCATTCTGGCCATAACTGACTTTTTTTTGGTTGGGCTGCTGCAGCGGCCGTGCTGCAGATTTTTTTACAGCGTGTAAACTTCTGAGCATCACTCACAAATGATCACTGGAAAATACAGACTGTATTCTTCTGTGAGGCGGCGGCTCGATAAAATGTTTGTTGTACATTGAATGATGTATCTGGCTTACCCCTTTTCTCTAAATCACTTAGAGGATGAGGGTGTGGCAGCTACTACTATTGAGGGGATTGTGATGATGTCTTGGCCAGGTGAACCTAATCTACGTTTTGTAGGAGATCCTTGAAAGGCTTACTGGATGAGCTGGGAATTGACTTGAAAGTTTTATGTGGTAACTTAACCAGGAGGACTTTCCAGGCTAAGTCCAGTGATGTCTGTTCTTGGGCGTCAATGGCAGATATGGTTACTAGTCATCAGAGTGTCTAGTAGATATGATCTCCTTTTGCCAACCCCTATATTGTCCAGAAATTTTCTGAGCGTGAGGGGTAGGGTCAGTTTATAGGGTGACCTTAGTTGGGCCCTCAAAGTGTTGTATATGACAGTATTGTCTGGTTTGACTATCTCATCCGGAGAATTGGCGATGTTAGGATCTTTTGTCACTCTGAGGTTGCCAATTTACTGGTCATAGTTTGCATAAAATACTGTTAGGGATTAAATGATTTATTTACATAAAAATATGGATTGTGAGCTTATATATTCCTATTTAAATGATACTAACAAAAGATAAAGTTCTGTCATTCCTGGAATAAACAAAAATAACTTTGACATTGCATTGTGTTTGTTTTGAGTACATTTTTATACAGTCCAAGCAGATGTCGTGTTTTGTTGAACAAAATGCAACCATGAGAAGCTTGGCACCGATTGTAAAAAGTTTACGTTAGTGTTACTATATCTTTGGAAGTTACAAACCGATCACCGGATATCAAATTTATCCTATTATGATGATTTATATCGATATTTTTGTTATACTATTTCCACAAACATTATAAAATACACTCCCCAACACACACAATAGATATCACAAATATATACTTCCTTAGAAGGGAAGTAAGCCTCCTATCTTAGCCTGTGTTGAACAAGCAAAAAAAGACCTGAAGAACTGATGTGAACCACATTGGGAGAGTTTAAATGGAAGCAACATCAAAGACTGGAAAAGCTTGTAAAATCGGTTATAAATTCCTGTGAAACATCCTTGAAATATAATTCCTGTATTTCAAATATTGGTTTTAATTTGAAGAGATCATTTCACCACCACATCCCCTGTATTGAAGTGACATTCCCTTGTTCAAACAGTGTAGATACGAAACAATAAACAAGTGTTATGAAACAAGCGTTGCCCCCATTATAAAATGAAAAAAAAAAAACCTGAATATAATATTCGTCTAAAAGTTATGAAATAGAAGGAGCTCATTTAGTCTACAGAGATATTGTTTTCTGATCAGACACTGCTAAGACATTATATATTAACTGTAATCATAAACTAACAATTCAAAAAGCAAACCACACAGGTGCACGCACACACGCACACATATAGCTACATAGGCGCTTCGCATCACAATGAACTGGCCATCCTTTGATGAATTTAGCCAATGAATCCTCTATGGATTTAGTTAGTCTATGAAAAGCATAATGACAGAATGACCACCAATCCCAGGTGCCAAGAATCTTCCGGTTTATAAATACTAAAGCAAAATTTAAAAGTGGTAATTGTAATGTTAGAACCATAAATAAGATTGGAAAATGAATCTATGAAATATAGTTTTGAATATTCACCCGACTGAAATACGTTATGAGAGGATTGGTAAAGAATCTTAGACCAATGCAATATATATATATATATATATATATATATATATATATATATATATATATATATATATATATATTTATATATATATATATATATATATATATATATATATATATATATATATATGTATGTATATATATATATATATATATATATATATATATATATATATATATATATATAAATATATACATATATATATATATATATATATATATATATATATATATATATATATATATATATATATATATATGCATATATATATATATATGTATATATATATATATATATATATATATATATATATATATATCTACTAAAGAAGAGAATAGCATAGTTTACTATGGACCAACAAATTATGCCACTGAAGAAAGAAAAGATGATACTATGAAGAACTGCATATTAGAAGAGATCCCAGTGAGAGATATACAAATCATGAGTTGTGACTTCAGTGCTAAAATTGGGAGGAATAATCAAGGTATAGAGAATTTACTGGGTGTTGAGGGTCTTGGTGAAATTAAAAATGAGAATAGGAGCACTTTTTGTAAGCATTTGTTCATCAAACAATATTGTTATTGGACGTATTCTTTACGTGCACATGGGCATCCACGAATATACATGGATTTCACCGTAGGGCAATTATAAAATTCAAATAGATCACAAAGCCACTGATAAAGAGAAAAGAAGGACTCTGAGAAATAGGAGAAGCCATGGAGGAGCATATATTGGTAGTGATTCTCAGCTCCTCATTACCACACTGAAATTGAAACTGAAAGCACCGAACAGAAATGTTGATAGAATACCTAGGTAGGATTCAACGAAGCTTCTAGAAAATGAGCACAGAAAATCCTTTGCAATTCAATATAGGAATCGATTTCCAATATTAGAGACTTTAAGAGAAGGAGAAAAGACAATTAATGAATAATGGTGTGATATAAAGAATATATATCAGTTACTTAGTAGTTTTGGACCATGCAGTTACAAGATGAAAATCATTGATATCAAATGATATTTGAGATGATATAAAATTAGAAAAAACATAAATTTTTGAATGTTTTCGAGGAAGTAATGAAATTAAACTGTAGAGCATGATTTCAAGTATTGATAGTAAAGTCAAAAGAAAAGAAAGGAATGACTGAAGAGGAATATTTGGACAGGAAAACAGATGAGGCTGACAAAGCTATGAACTCAAGGAGTGGCTATGGTGTAAAAATTGCTCATAAAAGTATTAATGAAATCTTTACTGGGTCAAAGATGAAGAAGCTTATACCCACCAAACAGAGAGATGGGTGTATTGTGACAACAGAAGATGAAAAAAAGCAACGTTGGATGAAACACTCCAGTGAGGTCATGGATAGGAGATATGAAGGGAATAATTTGACTGATATACCTGAAGCTGAAGAAGACCTTCTGGTGCCCATGAATAAATTCAGTGTGTTTGAAGTCGTAACTATCATTAAAAAACTGAAGAGATGGAAAGCCCCTGGAAATGATGATGGTGTGATATTAAAAACATAAATTAGTCACTTGGTAGTTTTGGAACATGCAGTTACAAGGAGAAAACCATGGATATTCAATGATACTTGGGATACTATAAACAGGAGATAAAAAAAAAAAAATTGATTGTTGAAAGTTTTCGAGATAGTAATGAAAATTACGAGGTAGAGTTTGAGTTCCAGTATTGATAATGGAGTAAAAAAAAAAAAGCCAAGAATGACTGGAGAAAGTATTTAGACACGAAGGCAAATGAGGCTGACAAAGCTATAAATGGTGTAAGAATTGCTCATAGAATTATTAATGAAATATCTAAAGCAAGAAAGAAGAAGAAGCATATACTCATCAAAAAGAGATGGATATGTTATAAAAACAGAAGATACAGAAAGGCAACGTTAGATGGAACACTTCAGTGAGGTCATGAATAGTATATATGAAAGGAATAATTAGAATGATATAGCAGAGGCTGATGAAGACCTTGATGGGCCCAGGAATGAA
>NC_090730.1:49243197-49248197 GCF_036898095.1 Palaemon carinicauda
CCAATGCTAGACGAACCTTCGGATGGTTCCAAATTATTGTTGCATTTCCTATCTTAACTGGGAAAGGATGTATTGTATACAGGTCAAACAAATTCATACCCTTGAAGGGGATCAATACCAACAAATACCCTTTTGTTACTTTCACAGTTGACATTGTGTAATACCAAAATATATCTTCTAGCAAAGGCTTGGAATGGCTATTTACCATACACCAATCGATAATTTCTATCAAAGTTTTTGGAGAAATGATAGCAGGGCTAAGTATTCCCTTTTGGGCATTTATTAGTCCGTTCACAGATTCCTTGTGATCACCAATCTCGATTTCTACTTCATGAATCAACTTAAACACTCGTTCTATGTCACCTATTTCATCAGAAACATTCACGTTAACTTGATTAATAAATTCCACCATCTTTTTTATGTTCTCTACATTCTTATTATTATTTTCTATTAGAGTACTTATAAGATTACCCTTCTGATTACCCCATTTCTCGATTAGTTCTACACGATCAGTCAAACCTTTAACATCGTTTTCTGTAGCCACTCCAAACAAAGCACTAAATGCACTACCTACAAAAGGTAATAAAGATCTCTTGTTTCTTTGAGGCCTGACAATGTCTTCAATTTTACCCTGTAAATTTCTTAATACTTCTACAAAGGCAGAATCACTATGGGTTAGTATGCACTTCCGTAGTTCTTTATCTAACTGGTTCAAATGTTCTTCCCTTTCTAATATTGAATTGACATTAATTTTTACTACAGCAAAATCTGTTAACAGTTCACCTTTTCCATGATTTTGTATCAAGGCCCCACTTTTAATGTCTATTTCGCAAGTGATACCGACCACCAGGGGTAGGATCAGAAGGAAGTTTTTCCACCACTTCCTGTAGAAGTTGAGAGGACCATGGATTAGTTTTTACAACCTTTATATGATTCCAATGGGCATACCTTACATCTAAATTCTGTTCATGTATCAGCTTAAATTTATTATTCCTTTCCCTTTCTAACACTCTATAAGGACCTTCAAATTTAGGAGATACCTTTTCATTTGGTCCTTCCTTTACATGTACCTTTATATATACTTGTGAGCCTATCTTCAGGTCAGTCATGGAACTAGTTGTGTCATAGTATTTCTTATTTACCTGTTGGCCCTTCTCTAAAGATTGTCTGGTTTGTCTTATTATTTGAAAGGTTCTTTGCAGTTTCCAAGCTATATAGTCCTGGTAATCATATGTGTGCCTAGGAGGTTTTGCGTCATCTAACAATGAGTTTGGCAGTCTTTTCTGATAACCATAAAGCAAAAAGTGTGGGGTTTCTCCTACTGTCTCATTTACTGTGTTATTCAAAGTAAACTGAACGTCCTCTAGCGCTAGGTCCCAATCTTCTGTAGTTGGACTAATGATAGTTCGCAGTACATCCAGTATCTTCTTATTGGCCCTTTCCACTGTCCCATTTGAACTCGGCTTATAAGGGGTTATCTCGCATTTCTTTATCTCAAAAAATTCGCAAAGCTTTTTCATTACCTCACTGGTGAATTCGGGTGCATTGTCCGACAAAAGTACCTCCGAACACGAATGTCTTGTGAGTATTCTGGTCTTTAAAGCTTCTGCAACAGAAACTGCAGTTCTATCTCTGACTGGGACAATTTCTAAATACCGAGTCAAATAATCAATGAATACCAGTATATATTTATTTCCTCTCAAAGTTTTTGGAAAGGGTCCTATATGATCCATCTGAACTACCTCAAAAGGGTTTAAATTACTAGGATATTTTTCTAAAGGAGCTCTGACATTTACATGACCTTTATGTCTATTACAAGTTTGACATTCATTTACAAATTGCTTTGCTTCTTCGCTACACTTAGGCCAAAAATAATTTCTATTTATTGTTCTCAGAGTCTTTTTGATTCCTGGATGTCCTGCCAACTTGTGGGTATGGGTTAGAGTTAATACTTCTTTAGTCAGGGTGTCAGGCACATGTAGTCTAGAGCAAGCACTCCTATCCTTAGCCTTCTTATATAATATCCTATTTATTAATTCAAAATCTGACCTAGAGGTTTCATCTTGTAGCAAATCTCCTATTATTTTCCTGATACTTTCTTGTTTCTCTTGTTCTATTTTAACTCTCTCCAAATCTAAGTCTACGACCTGACAGCTGAAACAAAAAGTGTTAGTTGTGATAATTCTTTCAGTATCCTCTTGTGCTCTAGATAATCCATCTGCTAAAGTATTAAACTTACCTGGAATGTATCTAAATTCTGGAGCAAACTCTAGCACACTAATAAACCATCGATTAAACTTTAAGTTATTAGTGAAAGCTCTTTTCTTAAATAGGTCACAGATGGGTTTATGATCAGTAAGTACATTTACTTTGTGTCCTAACAAAATGTGCCGAAACTTTCTCAGTGCCCAATAAATGGCTAAACATTCCTTTTCTGTGGTATTGTAATTTCGTTCGGCCGCATTCAGGACTCTACTTGCATAATATACTACCCTCATTCGGGTTTTTGCCTTCTGTAACAAAACTGCTCCAATTCCTGTATTTGAAGCATCACATGCTAAGTAAAATTGCTTGCTAAAGTCTGGATACACTAAGATAGGATCTTGGATTAATTTCTCCTTCAACTTTTGAAAAGCCTCCTCTTGCTCTGCTTTCCATTCAAACTCTACATCCTTCTTAGTTAATTCTGTCAATGGTTTAGCTATAGTAGCAAAATTTTTGACAAATGGTCTATAGTATCCTATCATCCCTAAAAATCTTCTTACACCTTTCTAGTTTTGTGGAGCAGGATATTCCACAATCGCCTTTATTTTTCCTTCTTGCATGCGCAATCCATCAGCACTGATCACATGTCCTAAATATTCTAATGATTTCCTCAAGAATTGACATTTCTTAACCTTTATCTTTAATCCTGCCAGTCTTAGTCGTTCTAAAACGATTTCTATGGTTCCGAAATGGCTCTCTATATCTTTGCTAAATATAATGACATCATCTAAATAGACTGACACATTATCTATGTCTCCTAAGATCTGTAACATTAACCTTACAAAAGTCAATGGAGCTGATGTTAACCCAAATGGCATTACCTGAAATTCTAAGTGTTCTTTATGTGTGCTGAAGGCAGTTAATGGCTTTGATTCTTCGTCTAAAGGTACTTGCCAATATCCACTTAGTAGATCTAAGGATGAGAAGATCTTTGCTCCTCCTAACTGAGCCAATACATCGTTTATTACAGGCATGGGCATCCTATCAGGAACTGTGTTCGCATTCAACTTGCGATAATCAATCACTAATCTGTAACTTCCATCTTTCTTTGGAATCAACATCATGGGAGAATTATAAGGTGATTTAGAGGGTATGACCACTCCTTCTTCTTTCATTTCTTCAATCATTTTATCTACTATTGGACGTTGGCTGATAATTAGGTATGAAAAAGGGTTTGGCTCCATCATCTAGGATTATCTTATGTCTTAACACCTCAGTCCTACCTAACCTATCACCTGTAATTGCTATGCCCTGCCTATATTTATTTAAGGTTTCTATTAACCTTTTACGGTACTCAGGAAAATCGGTGTTATCTATCTCCCTATCTATTCCTGCATCAATGTTTCCTATGGTAAAGAATGCTTCCTCCTCTAACGGAATCATTTTGTGTGTAACTTCTATTCCTGTACAAAATTCTGTACCCGCTAACAAATGGAGTCTTTTATCAGAATAATTCATGACATAAGTAGTACAGGCTAATCCCTCCATCTGAACTAATGAGTTATCCATTCTGACATATTCTGGTAATCCTTCTGGGGTCAAGATTACATCATTATTTGTGTGTAGGCGGGTTATCAAATATACTCTAGTAAGAGTATTGGGCAGTAGTACTACATATCTAGCTAGCCTAAATCTTATTTTGTTTGCATCTGCTGTGCTGATCAGACTTATTTCCCCAGTTTGTACTTGAGTACAAAAACATGAATCTTCATCTCCTCCTTTATGAGATTCTGTTTCTCTTAAGTGTCTTAATTCTTGTGAATTCAATGTGCCTAGCAGCAAAACTTCTTGGAATTCCCTTTTATCTATTCTCTCAGATTCTCTGTCGACATTTTCATCCTTAGTATGTGTGCTGCCTTTACAAGAAGTAATTTCTCCCTTTCTGGGTGCAATTGCTAAATTCTCTTCTTTCTCCCTTTCTTCTGATTTTACTTTGATTTCCCTTTCTCTTTCTGAACCAGAGTGTGTTTCAACTATCGAAGCGGTCCCCTGCAAATTGGCCAAATTTGTAGTGGACTTGTCATCAACAAGTTGGAAACAGACTTCCTGATTATTTCCCTTTAGAACTAATCTTCTGTCTTGACAATCAAAAACTATGCCAAAATCTTGCATTGTTGCAAAAGAAATCAAAGCTCGAGCGGGAAATGCTACTTCTTGCAAAACCAAAAATGGCACTTGACACTTCTTCTCTAGCAATTCAATGTTTAAATCTATGGCTCCTACATTGTTAAGCTGATTGCCAGTTATCCCCTGAATTAATGTATCCTCACTCCTAATTGCAGAAATAGGTATATTCAAATAATCAGTTAAGGTATGGAGCCCTATGAGATTTACAGTACTTCCTGAATCCAACAAACTAAGACATTCTTTACCTTCTATCTTGATATTTGTCTTGGGTAATGATTGCTGTCGGAAGGATAAATATGTTGCTGGCAACGTGGATGTACCTCCGCTACCTGCAACATCCTTCCATTCTTTGGTTTCCCTATTTCCTGGACTCCTATCCTGCTCTTCTAGTCACTTTCTGTTACCTTGTTTTTCTTCGGAGTAATTAGTAGGGTTTGAGTTATCCCTTGCCTGTACCTGAGGAGTATTTTCGGAGGGTTTATTATGTTTCTTACCTTGGTACCAACATTCTTGGTCTGTGTGACCTCCTCTTTGACAATACTGGCAATACCTATTCTTTGGTCTAGCTCCCTTATGATGATAATTCCCTCTAGATTTATATGTTTCAT
>NC_090730.1:49255697-49263197 GCF_036898095.1 Palaemon carinicauda
AAGAGAGTTAGGGGTCACACAATGATGTTTTGTATATTATTAAAGCATGAATTGGTTGTCATGAATTCCCTTATCTTAGATACTGTGCTCTGTTCCTCATGATCTTTGATGTTTGACAAGAAAAAGATCTGCAGGCCCATTTCTTAATGTCAATCTTCATTTTCCTCTAAAAGCAGTAGGTGGTGCGGTCTGAAGGGTATGATAGACAATGGGTGAGGTTAAAAGGCTTCCTTCACAAAACCAATGGAAGATGGGGGTGAGGAAATTCAGTTCTCGTGTCACAGGCTGTCTCTGGGTCATCTATGACCAAATCCCTCCTAAAAAGGCGAGACCCGCTGAAGGCGATGTTTGTCTGTCGTCTTTCTATAGTCTATTTTTTATAGCGATGCATATTTGCACTGACTCACAGGGGTGCCCTTTTAGCTCGGAAAGATTCCTGCTACCTGATTGGTCGGAAGTATTTTTGTCCGAACACCTTCATTGTTCTCGAATGATTACCAAGTAATGTGAATCAAAACTTATTTATTAACCTATATTTTTCCATCAGATATATGTTTTGTCAATAAACAATGTGAAAGAATAAATATATTATAAAGAATCATCTTGGTAAGTCTAAATTTAATAACACTATCCGCCGAAGTCAGCGACAGCAGCTTGTTTTCGGATGCACGCTTTGTAATTTTGTAATTTTTCACATATTTTAACACAAATTGGGATAAATTACACTCAGCATAAGTTAAACATGTTATTATAAACTTTCCTTGAATACCAGAATTTACCAAAAACATGGAATTAATAAAACCCGATATTTGTGAAAACTTATGGGGAGGTGAAAGAACAGCCTGTAGCGGCCTGGCGGGAAAACGATCCCTTCTATCTTCTTGAAACAACATGTGGATGGCTAATGCTTTTGGGCTAGAAGCTTTCATGCAGTTTCCTGTCTGTGCCATGTCATGGAATAAGTGCTGTATGTCAGCTAGTTTGTCTAGATCCAGTCTTCTGAAAAGTGTGTATACTGGAAGTCCCTCTGTGATGATATGATATTTGATATGGTATTTTGTAGAGGGCAGGAAGTTATGCTGGAGGTCCTTCTTGAATGCTTCGGGAAATTCTTGAGTGAGGGGAGAGATTTCTAGTCCCAGCATGGAGGCTACATTGTAGTGTAGAAATCTGCCCTGATTAGTGCAAAGGTTGCCTGCATGATGAATGCCCAACTGCATGGTATTCCAGAAACACGACTTCTATGTTTCTGGTTCAATAAATCTTGAGTAATACACTGTTTTCGGTAGACATATGGATGGCGTTTGGAGGTGGATTCAATTGCTATTTTGGGGTGGCTGGGACAAGTATGAGCCCATATCAGCAACTGGTGTAAAAACACGTAGAGGTAATTTTTCTATTTCCCGAGAGAAAGGCAGAGAAACACAGACTCATTTCCCTTTATGAGGCAACCATTCTGGCCATAACTGACTTTTTTTTGGTTGGGCTGCTGCAGCGGCCGTGCTGCAGATTTTTTTACAGCGTGTAAACTTCTGAGCATCACTCACAAATGATCACTGGAAAATACAGACTGTATTCTTCTGTGAGGCGGCGGCTCGATAAAATGTTTGTTGTACATTGAATGATGTATCTGGCTTACCCCTTTTCTCTAAATCACTTAGAGGATGAGGGTGTGGCAGCTACTACTATTGAGGGGATTGTGATGATGTCTTGGCCAGGTGAACCTAATTTACGTTTTGTAGGAGATCCTTGAAAGGCTTACTGGATGAGCTGGGAATTGACTTGAAAGTTTTATGTGGTAACTTAACCAGGAGGACTTCCCAGGCTAAGTCCAGTGATGTCTGTTCTTGGGCGTCAATGGCAGATATGGTTACTAGTCATCAGAGTGTCTAGTAGATATGATCTCCTTTTGCCAACCCCTATATTGTCCAAAAATTTTCTGAGCGTGAGGGGTAGGGTCAGATTATAGGGTGACCTTAGTTGGGCCCTCAAAGTTTTGTATATGACAGTATTGTCTGGTTTGACTATCTCATCCGGAGAATTGGCGATGTTAGGATCTTTGGTCACTCTGAGGTTGCCAATTTACTGGTCATAGTTTGCTTAGAACACTGTTAGGGATTAAATGATTTATTTACATAAAAATATGGATTGTGAGCTTATATATTGCTATTTAAATGATACTAACAAAAGATAAAGTTCTGTCATTCCTGGAATAAACAAAAATAACTTTGACATTGCTTTGTGTTTGTTTTGAGTACATTTTTATACAGTCCAAGCAGATGTCATGTTTTGTTGAACAAAATGCAACCATGAGAAGCTTGTCACCGATTGTAAAAAGTTTACGTTAGTGTTACTATATCTTTGGAAGTTATAAACTGATCACCGGATACCAAATTTATCACATTATGATGATTTATATCGATATTTTTGTTATACTATTTCCACAAACATTATAAAATACACTCCCCAACACACACAATAGATATCACAAATATATACTTCCTTAGAAGGGAAGTAAGCCTCCTATTTTAGCCTGTGTTGAACAAGCAATAAAAGACCTGAAGAACTGATGTGAATCACATTGGGAGAGTTTAAATGGAAGCAACATCAAAGACTGGAAAAGCTTGTGAAATCGGTTATAAATTCCTGTGAAACATCCTTGAAATATAATTCCTGTATTTCAAATATTGGTTTTAATTTGAAGAGATCATTTCACCACCACATCCCCTGTATTGAAGTGCAATTCCCTTTTTCAAACAGTGTAGATACGAAACAATAAACAAGTGTTATGAAACAAGCGTTGCTCCCATTATAAAATAAAAAAAAAAAAACTGAATATAATATTCGTCTAAAAGTTATGAAATAGAAGGAGCTCATTTAGTCTAGAGAGATATTGTTATCTGATCAGACACTGCTAAGACATTATATATTAACCGTAATCATAAACTAACAATTCAAAAGCAAACCACACAGGTGCACGCACACATGCACATATATAGCTACATAGGCGCTTCGCATCTCAATGAATTGGCCATCCTTTGATGAATTTGGCCAATGAATCCTCTAAGGATTTAGTTATTCTGTGAAAAGCATAAATGACAGAATGACCCTCAATCCCAGGCGTAGCCTGGTGCTAAGAATCTTCCGGTTTATAAATACTAAAGCAAAATTTAAAAGTGGTAATTGTAATGTTAGAACCATAAATAAGATTGGGAAAGGAATCTATGAAATATAGTTTTGAATATTCACCCGACTGAAATACGTTATGAGAGGATTGGTAAAGAATCTTAGACCAATGTAAATATATATATATATATATATATATATATATATATATATATATATATATATGCATATATATATATATATATATATATATATATATATATATATATATATATATATATATATATATATATATACTAAAGAAGAGAATAGCATAGTTTACTATGGACCAACAAATTATGCCACTGAAGAAAGGAAAGATGAATACTATGAAGAACTGCATATTAGAAGAGATCCCAGTGAGAGATATACAAATTATGAGTTGTGACTTCAGTGCTAAAATTGGGAGGAATAATCAAGGTATAGAGAATTTACTGGGTGTAGAGGGTCTTGGCGAAATTAAAAATGAGAATAGGAGCACTTTTTGTAAGCATTTGTTCATCAAACAATATTGTTATTGGACGTATTCTTTACGTGCACATGGGCATCCACGAATATACATGGATTTCACCGTAGGGCAATTATAAAATTCAAATAGATCACAAAGCCACTGATAAAGAGAAAAGAAGGACTCTGAGAAATAGGAGAAGCCATGGAGGAGCATATATTGGTAGTGATTCTCAGCTCCTCATTACCACACTGAAATTGAAACTGAAAGCACCGAACAGAAATGTTGATAGAATACCTAGGTATGATTCAACGAAGCTTATAAAAAATGAGCACAGAAAATCCTTTGCAATTCAATATAGGAATCGATTTCCAATATTAGAGTTTAAGAGGAGAAAAGACAATTAATGAATAATGGTGTGATATAAAGAATATATATCAGTTACTTAGTAATTTTGGACCATGCAGTTACAAGAAGAAAATCATTGATATCAAATGATATTTGAGATGATATAAAATTAGAAAAAACATAAATTTTTGAATGTTTTCGGGGAAGTAATGAAATTAAACTATAGAGCATGATTTCAAGTATTGATAGTAAAGTCAAAAGAAAAGAAAGGAGTGACTGAAGAGAATATTTGGACAGGAAAACAGATGAGGCTGACAAAGCTATGAACTCAAGGAGTGGCTATGGTGTAAAAATTGCTCATAAAAGTATTAATGAAATCTTTACTGGGTCAAAGATGAAGAAGCTTATACCCACCAAACAGAGAGATGGGTGTATTGTGACAACAGAAGATGAAAAAAAGTAACGTTGGATGAAACACTCCAGTGAGGTCATGGATAGGAGATATGAAGGGAATAATTTGACTGATATACCTGAAGCTGAAGAAGAACTTCTGGTGCCCATGAATAAATTCAGTGTGTTTGAAGTCGTAACTATCATTAAAAAACTGAAGAGATGGAAAGCCCATGGAAATGATGATGGTGTGATATTAAAAACATAAATTAGTCACTTGGTAGTTTTGGAACATGCAGTTACAAGGAGAAAACCATGGATATTCAATGATACTTGGGATACTATAAACAGGAGATAAAAAAAAATTGTTGTGAAAATATATATTATGCTCATTCTAAAAAGAATAGAGGGAAAGATTGATGAAAAGCTGAGAGATGAGTAAGCAGGATTAAAAAAATATATATATAAGTTGTATTAACCAAATATTAATTTCCAGACATGTGATATAGTAATGTGTAGAATATAGATATCCAAATTTGATGGCATTTTTGGACTATGAAAAAACTATTAGATAGTGTGCACCGGAAAATGTTGTGGAGAGTCCTGCATTATTATGGAGTTCTTCTTAAATATGTAGATATGATTAAGTCTTTTCATGAGCATAGCAAGTGCAAATTTATTGTTAGTGGAGTCTTCAACGAATTTCCAGTGAACGATGGATTACTCCAAGGGAATATTGCCTTATTTTTTGTTTGGGTTTCCCAGGTCCCTCAGTGTGAGGCACCTCGTATATCCACCAGAGAGTTGCTAATGCATCTTCCGGTATATTTTGCATCTTCCAGTCTTGGATGGTCTGGGATGCATCTTAGGTATTTATCGAGCTTATTCTTAAACACATCTACGCTCACTCCTGATATGTTTCTTAGATGAGCTGGCAGCACATTAAATAGTCGCTGCATTACCGATGCTGGTGCGTAGTGGATTAGTGTCCTGTGCGCCTTTCTTAGTTTACCTGGCATATTTTTTGGCACTATTAATCTACCTCGGCTTGCTCTTTCTGATATTTTTAGCTCCATGATGTTTTCAGTAATTCCTTCTATTTGCTTCCATGCTTGTATTATCATGTAGCGTTCTCTTCTCCTTTCTAGACTGTATAGTTTTAAAAATTGCTGTCTTTCCAAGTAGTCAAGGTCCTTAACTTCTATTCTAGCAGTATAGGACCTTTGTACACTCTCTATTTGCGCAATATCCTTTTGGTAGTGCGGTACCATATCACATTACAGTACTCGAGTGTACTGCGTACATAAGTTTTGTAAAGCATAATCATGTGTTCAGCTTTTCTTGTTTTAAAGTGTATGAATAACATTCCCATTTTTGCTTTACATTTAGCCAACAGTGTTTCTATTTGGTCGTTGCATAACATATTCCTATTTAACATTACACCAAGGTCTTTAATTATTTCCTTGTTTGTGATTGTCTCATTATTAGGTCCCTTGTATGCATATACCATTCCTTCTCTGTTTCCATAATTTATTGATTCAAATTTATCGGAGTTAAATACCATCCTATTTATCTCCGCCCATTCATATATTTTGTTTAGATCTCTTTGTAGTGAGTTCCTATCTTCATCACAAGTAATTTCTCTACTTATTCTTGTGTCATCGGCGAAACTTCTCACTACAGAGTTTTCAACATCACAGTCTATGTCTGAGATCATAATAACAAACAGCAGTGCAGCTAATACCGTACCTTGTGGTACGCCAGATATTACCTGGGCTTCATCTGATTTCTCGTCATTTGCAACCACTATCTGTTTTCTGTTTTGCAGGAATTCTTTTACCCATTTTCCTATCTTTCCCACAATATTATGCTTTCTCATTTTTTTCTCTAATATATTATGGTCTACCTTGTCAAAGGCTTTTGCAAAATCTAGATAGATCACATCTGTGTCTTTTTCCTTTATCATATTTCTGTATATGTTTTCATAGTGTGCTATCAGTTGGGTCTGTGTACTTTTTCCAGGCACAAAACCGTGTTGAGCTATATTAAACAAATTATTTTTAACCAAATGGTTCATTATTTTCTTTTTTATTACCCTCTCATACACTTTCATAATATGTGATGTTAGACTAACAGGTCAATAATTGCTTGCCTCTTGTCTTGATCCACTTTTGAAGATAGGGGTTATATAAGCTAATTTATGTTTAACATATATGTCGCTCATATCTACACTTTGTCTTAGCAGTATTGCAAGCAGCTTCGCGATAGTGTTTGCAGTTTTCTTCAACAAAATCGCTGGAACTCCATCTGGTCCGGCTGCCGATCCATTTTTAATTTCGTTTATAGCCGTGACAATATCTGCTTCATTAATATCTATATCCGTTAGATATTCAACATTTTCTTATCTCATTTCTGTTTCATTATTCTCATTCGCAATTCTTGGCGTGAGCTCACTCTTATATTTTTCTGCTAATATGTTGCATATTTACTTTTTTTCATTTGTTAGCCTTCCTTCAATTCTTAGAGGGCCCATTTCTATTCTCCCTTGTTTCATCTTTTTTGCATAGGAGTAAAGTACTTTGGGGTTTCTTTTTTCTATTTTGAAGTGTCCTTCCTTCTAAGTCCCTTTTTTCCTTTTCTTTTGACTGTATAATCTTTTGTTCTGCATTTTCTATCTTACATTTTATTTCCATCATTTTCCACACATTTTTTTATCATCATTGTTGATTTTGTAATGCTTCGAACAGTTGGGGATTGTGGAAAAGGATTGGTTTAGATTAGTAACATGAAATTAGCTTACATAGAGTATGCTAATGACTGTGTCCCTATTAGCAGAATATCACAGGAGTTGCAAAACTTGTTCACCACAATGCATGAGAATCACATGATTTCAGCTATTAGCAGAACATCACAGGACTTGCAAAACTTGCTCACCACAATGCATGCAATATCACATAAGTTTAGGTTCAAGATAAATAGAAGAAAGACAGAGTTGATGAGAACGGAATATTCAGTCGAAGATGAAATAACATTAGAAGGAGGAAGTATTAATGAGGTGGAATAATTTAAATATTTAGGAACTATGATCACTCATATAGGATCTTAAGAATTTGAGTTTGAAAAACGATTGAAAAAAACATATTAAAGAA
>NC_090730.1:49268197-49275697 GCF_036898095.1 Palaemon carinicauda
TTTGATCACAAGTGTTTTTATCATCATAATTGTAAAGGACCTCTGTTAGCCACATGTTTTTATATACCGTCTAGGTTCCTGTATTTTGATTCTTTTAACCGTTTTTTAATATTTTTTATACCAAAGCAATTTTAAGCAAAAATGTATGATTAATTTCTAATGTAAACATAATTTCATGTTTTATGTAGCCCTGATGATGGGAATGGATTCCCGAAACGTTGGTGTTGAATAAATATGTAAGATGATCCGAAGTCTTCTTGCTGTCCTCTTCATCCTTAAACTTAAGCTTGCCAGAAGCGAAAATTTTACTAGTTATATATATATATATATATATATATATATATATATATATATATATATATATATATATATATATATATATATATATATATATATATATATATATGTGTGTGTGTATATATATATATATATATATATATATATATATATATATATATATATATATATATATATATATATATATACATATATATATATATATATATATATATATATATATATATATATATATATATATATATATACATATAATATATTAGATATTACTTGTTTAAAACACATGACCTACAGGTCATTGTGGAAGTATGAGAAGTGTGAGAACTACCATAGTCATATTCTAAGCAGGATGCGATTGCCAAACCTCAGCAATGTAACATTTTTCATGAAGAGTAAACACAACCAAGCCCCGTGAGAAAGAAGTTGTCTGTGAGAACGGAACAAGTATCTTCCGGTATAAATGTTGTGTTTACTATAAATGCATAAATGCTGAGATAACTGAGGAGACTTTAGTATGAAATTGGATATTTGTATCAGTTCACTTTTAGATGTCATATGTAATGGTCATCCGACCAAACCATCTATACTCCTTTGATGGAGATGTTAACACTGTTCTTAAAGAATAAACTATTCTAAAGTTAACTTACTTAGACTTTACTTGAAGATGTAACATACCAACTCTAATATATAACACATTCAAGATTACATTTGAAGAGAACCCAAATGTGTGTTAACAACAGTAGCACACCAATAAATGGTGGCAGTGGTAAAACTCTAAGAACCAGTGAAAGATCTTCAAGAACCAGCAAATAAAACACCAAGAACCAGAGAAAGATCTTCAAGAACCAGCGAATAAAACTCTAAAAACCAGAGAAAGATCTTCAAGAAATCAACAGTAATGAATCTACAATTTTGACTAAGTATCTTAGTCCACCGAAGAAATAAAACATTTAATACCAACAAATGAATGTTATACAAACTGAGGAACTGGATCTTCACTCAGCATCCTAAGAAAACCAAGGACTGACATTCAACGTTTACAAAACATTGAAGAAACATATCCAGGAAGCACTACATTCAACGGAAATCGGACCGAAAACATTCACCCAAACATCCATAGGAAGGAACAACCAAGTGCGTGAGAGAGAGGAAATGACGACATCACACTTCGCCATATAAACCGAAGCTAAGTATAATGTCTTATTCATTTCAGTTTTGAGCAGTAAGGTGTAGTTACCACGAGTCGATAGTCCATTATTACTGGGGTGAGTTGTTTTGCTAATCTTCAATTTCCTTCCATTAAAGGAAACTGTGTTCAACTTCGAATTCTCGTCTAGAATTTTTTTTTCTCTCTGTGCTAATTCCTTCGGGTTAATGGGTTCTTGCCTCAGAATGTGAAGTCATGGATTTCATCCGTCGATGCCCATTTAAATGCTAAACAAATCATAGACCCGTTTGTACAATTACAAGAAGCTAAAAGTTTTATAGACTTTTCTAAAGGAGATGCGAGTGCGTATTTAAGGGGTGTTTCATTTCGAGAAGCAGATACCTGGGATGATTTCAAAGTTAGGCTACGTGCGGTCTATGGGGGTGAAGAAGCCTTGGATGTAGTTTTAACATTAAGAAATACACTTAATCAAGCCACTATGACTCGGCTTAATGTTATTGAGAGAGCAGCTCTCATAGCCGATAGGCTTAATGAATATCAAGATATTTTAGGTAATTCCACTTGGGTTACTAGAGATAACATGTCCGCGAAAGATTTCTTACGATTAATGTATTTAACTTGCATTACACTTATGTTGCGTGAAGCTTTAGTGCGGTGTTTTGATAAAAAGTTAACGCTAGCAAGTACGGAATTGGATATATATAAACAGATAAAGAAACACATGTCTAAGTGTCCTGATCTTGATCCCGTGTTAACCCAAGTTTTTGCAAAAAATGAAACAAAGCCACAACAAGTAAATGTAGTTAATAATAGTCAGGTTGCAGGAATGACGTGTTATAATTGCAAACGTCAAGGTCACTTGATTGCGGACTGCAGAACGAGATTCTGTTCGATACATAATAGTTTGACTCATTCATATAGTCAGTGCTACTCGCGTAAGACACAACAGAATCCTAGAAATACACAGTCAATTCCAAAGTCAGTTCCATATGGAAATAAAAAGAAAAATCCTCATTTCAATAAGAAGAAACAGCCTAACGTCAATGTAGTTCAGAATCCGAAGCAAACAAACAGTTCTTCGAATACCGCTGAGCCTGGGTCGTCAAACCAGACCTCGCAAGGTCAGACTAATTTTCAGAATGTGCAAAGCAAAGCAAATACAACATCAGTAGTATTGCATAATCAATTTAATGTTTTATCAGATCATTGTGAAGTAATAGATTTTCCTATGAAACACACGGCCGAATTAAGTAAATCAGTGCATGCTCCTGTAGATTTGCAACGAATTCATACAATAATAAGCCAAAATGAGTTACGACCAACATTATATGCTGTAAATTTAGAACAGATCATTTACATTATTTTTTGACTCTGGTAGTCCACGTAATATCAGGGTTTTGAGGACACATCACTTGTTGTTTTCGAACTTCCCAATAGAAAAATCCGAAGTAAGACTCTCGGGTAGAGGAAATAATGAATTAAATGTAATAGGCGTAACTCATGTTCAGTTCAAGGTCGGTAAGCGCACGTTTGCCGATACATTTGTTGTTGTACAAAACATTGATATGTATCCAGCTGTAATTATAGGATACCCATCTATGGGCAATCAAAACATTATCTTAGCCCCTGCCAAGCACGGCATGTATATCAAAGGAATATTCTCTAAGTCTTCTAATACCTTAAAATCAGTTTTGGATAAAAAGGAGAAGACAAATAAAACAGTGACGTACGTTGAAGAACCAATAACTTGTCTCACTAATAAAGAAATAATATACGCGACCCAACAGAATTCTCGTTCACCCGTAATATCATCTTGCACGCAATCTATCGAGCCAAACGTACCTTCGAATTTAATAGTGCAAGTAAAGAAAACATTACAGGATCTGAAATATTAATCCTTTCCGACACTTTGAAAACTAACGGATTGTCTGTTACACAAGCTATTTATACAGTAGGCTCACATCAACAATGTAATATTGAAGTCTATAATCATTTAAATACCACTTTAGTCATTCACAAAAATCAACATATCTTGGATGTAGAAGTTTATAAACATCGTATTGTTACCGTTGCTGAAATTAATCACGCTCAATCAGTTGCGGATGAATCCCTTTTGCAATCTATTAGAAATAAAATCAATAAAGACATTCAACACGAAGAAATTCAGCAGAAAATATTTGGACTTTTAACTGAATATCATGATGTTTTTTTTCCACTACGGATGGATCCTTAGGAAAAACAGATGTTATCGAGCATCAAATAAGGTTACAGGACAAGCAGAAAATTATCTATGTACCCTCGTACAGACTCCCTATGAAATTCTAGAATAAAATAAATGATGAAGTTGGTAAAATGCTAGAAGAAGGAGTCATTAGGAAATCGAACAGCCCTTATAATTTTCCTTTAATAGTTGTACCGAAAAAAGATCGAACATGGCGTATCTGCGTCGACTTCCGTCGTCTAAACGAGGAGACGATCCCTGATCGATTCCCAGTGCCATGTACTGACGATATTTTATCTTTGTTAGGTCAGAATAAATATTTTACCAGTTTGGACTTACTTAAAGGCTTTCACCAGATATCATTAGAAAAAAATAGTATCCCATACATAGCCTTCAGCACAGCCAGGGGACATAATGAATTTTTACGGATGCCTTTTGGTTTATGTTGTGCTCCCATAATATTTACAAGAATGATTAACATAGTGTTTGAAGACTTGCTAGGGGATATATAGCATGGCTATATGGACGACCTTGTAATCTTTTCCAACACCTTAGAAGAACATCTACGTAAATTAAAACTAGTACTACAGAGACTAAGTCAACATAACTTAAGGGTAAAGATTAGTAAGTGTAAATTTTTCAAAACAGAATTAGTCTATTTGGGTTTTACGGTGTCAAGCCAAGGTCTTAAAGTAGTCCATGATAAGGTGTCGGCTATCCTTAACTTTCCGATACCTACTAATGTCAAGGGAATACAACAATTTCTGGGTTGTAGTAGATATTACAGGCGTTTTATACGCAATTATTCAATAATAGCCGATCCCTTAACTGATCTTACGAAAAAGGGCGTAGATTTCATATGGTCTGAGCAGCATCAACAGTCGTTTAATACCTTGAAAGATGAACTGTGTAGTTCTCCTATCTTAAAATTTCCTGACTTCGGTAAGGAATTCTTCATTGCAACAGACGCCTCAGACTTAGGAGTAGGTGGGGTATTGCTTCAGCAATATGATAAACAATTTTTCCCGATAGCTTTTTATTCTCGAAAACTGAGAACTTCCGAAAGTAATTATGCAGTAATAGACAAGTAAGGGTTAGCTATTGTTAATTCACTAGTGCATTTTAAGTTCATAATATACGACTATCCTGTTAAGGTTCTTACTGATCATAAACCACTAATCGACTTCTTTAAAGGCTTCAACCACAGCCCCAAACGAACTCGGTGGCATTTGATCATTCAAGACTTTGGTGCGAGAATCGGGTATTTACCTGGGGAAGCAAATATCATTGCTGATGCATTATCACGCAACGCCGTGTCATCTTGTACGGAGCCTTTAACTGAATTAATAGATATATTGTTAAAACGATATCTGAACAAGAAGATTTGGGCTGAAGTACTGAATTATTACAGACTGAGCAAAGAAAAGATCAGAAATGAGAAACAATTATAAATGCTTTGAAAGGCAATCATAAGGAAAAGGAATATATAAAGTATAAGCAGCAGAATTATATAATCAAAGATAATATTCTGTGTAGGACCGTGACAAGGAAAACCCGCAATACACCACATGTAACTAACGACCAGGTAGTGGTACCAATCTCAGTTATTTCCACTGTCCTGAATTGGTTGCATGCAAATCCATTGCATGGACACCCGGGGTTCTCATTAATGTCACAGAAAGCCAAATCATTGTTTTATTGGCATACGATGCTTACAGCTATAAAAAAACACATAGCTAATTGTCGCACATGTCAGGAAAACAAAGGGCATACGAAAACACCTGTCAGCCTAGGGGCTTATCCCGTGCCCAATCAACCCTTTGAAAGAATACATTTAGATTTGTTAACAGGATTTTACGAGTCAGACAGAGGGAATAAGCACCTCTTAGTAATTGTAGATGCTTTAACTCGATATACAGAACTAATAGCGCTTAAAACTAAAACTGCTATTGAATGCGCTAGGAAGTTTTACGAGTGTTACATTTGTAAACATGGAATTCCACACATGATAATCTCAGACTCAGGTGGAGAATTTAATAATAACTTTCTTACCTCATTGTATGAATTCCTTAGCATAAAGAAAATAAATACCATGATATATCACCCGGAGTCGAATGGGCTAGTGGAAAGAGCAAATAGGAAGGTTTTGAATATATTAAGAGTAACACTAGGGGAATCGGACCCCAACTGGGATATTGCAATACCTGCGGTACTGAGTACTCTGAATCATTCATCTCATATATCAATTAAAATGTCACCGCACGAAGCATTGTATGGTACCCCAGTTAGAACGCCTTTCCATGTATTAACGCCTACAACTAATCTATCAAATCCTTTAAAAGGATGTATAAATGCAAGCAAAAGTCGTTTTCATATCCTTTGAAAGAATTCAGAAGAATTACAAATCATAATGAAAAGGAATCATGATAAAATAGCGAAGCCAACTAAAACATATACCGTGGGTGATAATGTATACATACAGGTAAATGTACATAAAGGACTCAATTATAAACTAACACCTAAGTTTGAAGGCCCATTTAACATTTTGGAAATATTAACGGCCAATAGGTTTAGAGTTCAAAACGTATCACAACCCACTGATGAGAGAATCGTACCATTGGCTCACATAAGAAATTAAAATAAGAGGGAAAGAATTGAGGGAAAGATTTTTTTTTTTTTTTTGTTTGTAAACATTATATGTTAAAAGTTTATCTTCTTAATACAGGAGTAGTTACATATATTTTTCTCGTCACAGGTTTCCAAGATGAAGTTTTTATTGTCCGGAGTGATATTGTTCGCTCAAACATTTTTCTCGTGTGGGATGAGCTCTAAAACTAAAAGTATAGATTTTAAATATGTCACTATAGTTGAAAGACAAGATGTTTTTATTACATCAAGTAACATAGTTGTTGAAGTGCGTATGCAAGCAATTTTTCTCCCAGAGAATGACGTCACTAGCTTAAAGAGCGCCATTTCAAGGTTTGCTGTTTCATTAAATTAAATGCATAGAAGACATTTTCCTTTTAATACAGAGAGTTTGCTTGCATCGACACTAAAGGTTGCAGAGATGCTATCTGACGACTTGCAAAATAAGACCTACGAGGCAGAATCTTTGGCTCGTGACCTTTTGATGTGGACTGTAGGACACGATAATCTTGAGAAACGTAACCCGTTTATTTTTGCTGCACTAAAAATCTTTGGTTCTATTGCAAGTTTAGGCTTAGGAATTTCCAATCGTCTTAAGATTAGTAATCAAAATAAGAAAATTGAGGTTTTGACTCATGAAGATGAATTGATTATGTCAGAACTAAGGAATCAGTTAGCTTCAATCAATCAAATTATGAGTTTGGTAAATGAACATTCTAGTAATATCAGTCAGATTATGGAAGTACAAGATTTGTTGGCAACGTTAACGTATTATGATTCAAAAATAGATCACATACATAATAGAATGGCACATTTCATTGAGAAATCAAAAGACTATGTGGAAGCTATCACGTTAGGGACTAAAGGTGTACTGTCATCCCATTTGTTGCCAATAAGAGACTTAACGTTAATTGTGGAGAACGGACAGGAGAAATTAGGTTATATTCCTTTGTTAGACGCACGTAGGTTAGAATTTTATTACAGCCTAATTACAGTAAGCGTTGAAAATCACAGGATTATGATTACAATTCCCTTTGATTCTTCCGATGCCTGGCAATCTTACAGGATATCACCATTTCCGACTTTCATGACGAATCACTCAAATCCAGTAATATCCAGTTTGACAGGACACGTATTGATTTCCCCAGACAAGGAAACATATACGGTC
>NC_090730.1:49300697-49306099 GCF_036898095.1 Palaemon carinicauda
GAAGCTAAGGATGTTAAAATGTTTTGCATAATTTCATAATGATTTTACTTCATCGTAATATGTCGAAAGTATTTAACCTAAAATGCTCGTAAAAAAACTCGTTTTTGTTTATAGTGATAACATAGATTTAATGTTGTGGCTCATATAAGAAGAGCATAGCAAACACATAGGTCAGTTTGTTGTATGTATTAAACTTAAATACCATTATTACAGCCAGGTAGACAGTAATCGAAAACGGGTTTACTGCAATCATTCCCCATCTCCATATTATAATTGTTTGATGTTACCAATTCACATATTCTATCCATGAGAAAATAAATCCCCCCTTTTTACCTCGACGACATATACTGGGTCATTATCATATGAAAACTATTTAAAAATTCCTTGCTTAATTTTATTAGGTATTCGACTCTTAACCCTGGACAGATAGCCTGGATAAACTCTCCCGCTATAGGTAGCGTGGTGTCATATGTTACGTCCACTTTGGGCGCTTATACCTACTTAACATTATGCCCTTTTTTTTACTTTACTAATTTAAAGACTTTACTTTCTATTGGTGGAAAAGAAAAAATCCCGAATATAAAAATAACACTTTACTTACAAAATTAAGAAAATAAGTATACAAATATAAATTTGTTCAAATAACAGGCACTCTACACTGGATGAAATTTTCCAAATGTAATCTACAATGATCCTAAATGATGGCAAAACAATAAAAAAAATATATTTAGTAACTATAAACTGGAAAAAAATGGCTTGATATTAATGTAACCCCTACCACACGATATTTACGTAAATGAAAGGCAAGTTTAGAGTACTAATAAATGATGGATATGCATGAATTTTTGCCAAAGTAATCTAAAATGACCCTAAATGAGGCCAAAATTGTTAAATATTATATTTAGTAAGTATAAACTGGTTCAAGAAATTAATTCGTGAAATTTACCACGTGCTATGGCACTGGTCGCAGACGTAGTTGACATGCGAGTTACATGCAGGCTTATGGCACTTTGCACACAGAAGCTTGTTCCTGGCATTAGAAGTCGAAGGGTAGAGAGAGCATCTGTGGCGCTTCTCACTTTGTTTTTGAGTGTCTGGCACTTCGTCTTCGGGCTCTCTTACTTCAAAAAAAAAAAAAAAGAGCAAATGAGATAAGTCACGTCCCTTGGGAAGTACCTCTTTTGCCCAATCACAGGCGAGTTCCATGGCCACATCTATATAAAATGCCTCCTGTGTATAACTTATTGCCAGGCAAGGTTTGGTGGATGTAGAATAAATTGTTCACCATAATATTCAGAAGGCCATAGAAGATACATACGGGCCACCTCCGTTTCTTCCTGCTGCAGGACAGGGCAGGACATATTTGGTCGAAGGTGTTGACTCCTCCCTTCGTGCATTATAGAACATAAGAATATGGCTTTTTTGGTTCTCAATAACCATGGGATTGTGATGTATAGTTGAAAGAATCTGGATCCTATTCGTGGTCTTCACACGTTGGCACAAAAGAGTGAACTTGTCCTCATAGTTATACGAAGCCACACATTCGCCCAAATCCAGGGGTGTTGTCAGCATTACAGAAGGCGTGTAAGGTTTGGGACGAATAGTGCCAACTAAATGCATCCCAAATTGATGGAGACCCCTGGCTAAGGGCAAGGAAGTAAACCAGTTATCCGTGGTACAATACGCCCAGTTTTCCTGAAGGGGCGAGTTAGCGGTCCTAGGACAGGATGCCGAATGCACTATTGCTGACAGACAAGATGCCAAACCTAAGATACCGAAGAGACACAAAGCCGAAAGGACACGAAACCGAACGGTCATAAAACCGAGCAGTCATGGAACCGAACGGCCATAAAGCCAAATGGTTAAAAAATAAAGATAAAGATAGTGAAAATCTAATACTTTATTCTGACTCTTCGGTCTCTTGAATTAGTACTAAACACTGATTCAATATTTATTACTTAAAGTTAGCAAAGGTTAAAAACATTAACAACTCAAAAAATCGACAAACTTTTTATCTATTTCAAGAAATAAATTTTGAGAAATATATACATTGAATTAAAAAAAAATATGTAAAATTATGTAAAAAAAATTATGTAAGAAATGTTAATAAAAATATTATAAGTTGTGAGGTAAAAGATAAAAAAATAAAAGATTACAAGTTATGAGCTATAGCTCGTAAAAACTCTAAGCCTTCTTCTTTATCATAAGAATTGCCAATAGCTTTTGTGCGATCATTAATGATGGTGTATTTCTTGTTAGTCTTTGAAATGTCAATTCTATCAATGCTTGTTCTATTAAAATTTCATTGGATGCCTGCTCATTTCGAATAACTTTTAGTTGCTTTGAAACTGCTGGATGGGTTACATTGAGTCTTCTTTTAAATGCTTGATGCCATCCTTCCAGGGAATTATTGGTCCTCGGTAATTTATCTTGAAAACTGATCTCCTTCGGCGTCCTCTCTGCGTTATTCCTAACCAGGTACTTTCATAATACACTAAAAAATCATCTAACAAGTCTTCAGTTTCAGCAGTTATCGAACTAGTTAACTGGTCAAACATCTCATGCACAACTGTAGGTGGAACAAAGGCAAGAGCTGATAACTGCTTAATGAAATGAGCATTGTTGCGTTCGAGATACCATTGCTGTAATTATTGTCGCTCACTTGAAGTCACTATTATTGAATCGGGTTCGGAATGCCTTTGTTGTTAAAAAATGTAAAGATTTAGTCATATGTTTTCTAATCTTTTTTACTTGTTATGCAATACACTAATGGCAGGGTTTTGGTCTCCGAAATAATTGCATGTATTATATAGAGCTGTTTCCCGAGAGGAGCAGAGTCAAAGGTGCCATCGGCAAACCATGTCTGTTTTCTCGATAATAATTTTAAATTCTTCCTTGTCGAAGAAATGGTAACAGTTTGAGTTTCATAAAGACGAAAGTTTTCTCCATGCGTTGTTATGTTGAAATCTGCACTTTCGTTAACATTTCTTACACGTCCCACCATTCGTCCAAGAGGTTTCTCTTTTTGGCAGGGAGCCACAAATGCTTAGAGGCAATTCATCAATGGTTTTATTAATTACACTGCATGTAACCTCCTCTGTCTGTTTGGCTCTTGTTTTCATATCATCCAAAGCTTTAGAACACTTGTGTGAGCAGTATCTGGTGGATGTGAATGATCTGAAGAACTTTCTGGTCGGGTAGCATTCGTTGTGATTATTCTTCCTTTACATACATCTCCAGTATGTGGTATCATAAACTTTTTTATCAACAGTGTAAGTATATCCATTATAAAGGAGCTTCCGTCCACCACGTCCTGTCTTAATGAACTCCATTCTTAAACTGTATGGGTGACTTGGTTTTATTTATATTTTCAAAATTTCTTTCTGTCATTAATTTTTAACTATTCAGCTTTATGACCGTTCTGTTCCATGACTGTTCGGTTTTACGACTGTTCGGTTTTACGACTGTTCGGTTTCATGTCCTTTCGGCTTTGTGTCTTTTCGGCATCTTGTCTGCTGGCAATATTGCATTCGGCATCCCGTCCGCACACGGGGTTAGTTCCACCATGAAGTACTCTCCCAGGGGTGTACTTGTAGTGGTAGTCCCGTTGCACAAGTAGGTAATTGCATTGCACATGTAGTATGTCTCTGCTTTACAGGCCATAACTAACTTGATTCCATACCTATGAAAAAAGATATAAAATGCAATCATTAGTTATCAATCAAAACTCACAGGTAATCAATGAAAATAAAATAATATAAAATAAAATGAAATAAAATATACATAAAATAAGATATACATATATAAATAAAAAATACTGTACATAATAAATAAATAATGAATGTTAATAATTTATATATAATGAAATAAATGCTAATTCCAATGATAAAAAAATAATTTTTATTCATCAATGAATATGTAGGAATTATAAAAATGTAATAAGACTTACACTGAACATAAATAAAATATACTGTACATAATGAATAAATAATGAATGATAATAATTCATATATAATTAAATAAATGCTGATTCAAATATAAAAAAAAATATATTTCTAATCATCAATAAATATGTAGGAATTATAAAAATGCAATGAGATTTACACTGAAGAAAAGGCAATAAAATCTATATTGAAAAAATTAAAATCTTTTACTTACTTTGCTGGTTTATTCGGGATGTACATCCCGAAAAAACACCGTCCCCTGAAGGTGAGGAGCTGCTCATCCATGGTAAGACGCCCACTTGGTTCGTAGTTTGCAATGCAGTTTGCAATGACCTGGTCCCACAAACTCCTTATAGCAGCAAATTTGTCAGTCTTCACACGTTCGTACCTCGTGGCAAGGCTGTCAAATCTTAGAGCCCTCTGAATAAAGTGAAAGCGGCGCTCACTCATGACACTCCTTTAGAAGGGACATCTGTGAGATGTCAAATGATTGTTCTTCCGTGCCCCTTTCATGATGAGGATCCCAAGGAAGGCACGGAACTCCATGAGGGTAAGGTCCTTGAAGGTGGGGTCGTTTTGCTGCTTGCACTGGTTTCTGAGGATGGTGATCTTGTCATTGGTGTCGATGACCACGTTTGCAAGCAAGACATCTGGCAAAAAAATGGCAAAAACTTCGGCAGGAGTACTGCACCCGATGACGGTCATGGTAGAGCCGGCATTCTAAAACTGGTCGATCTTCATAATGGGTGGCATTGTTGGGTTTGGTTCTGAATGCCACTTCATGTTTTCCTTAGCCTTGTAGGAGTTGTCCAGCAATCTCTTCAATGCCACACCTACTGCAGGGCGAAGAGGGCCTCTCCTCCTTTTCCTACTCCTGAGCTCTACGACACTAAGCTCAGGATAAACAGGAGATGGTGAAGGAGGCGCAGGAGACGCTGAAGGAGGCACAGGAGACGGTGAAGGGGGCACAGGAAACTCTACAGAGGACATAGGAGACGGTGAAGGAGGCCTAAGAGCATGGAAACTCAAAGTACTGCATGCGGGATAGCCAAATCTTGCATCACATAAGATAATTCTCCCTCAGGATTAGCAGCCAATAGTTGGGCCTCCTCCATCCTCCTCCTCCTGCCAAGTTACGGCATCGTGAAGGTCGTCAAGGACACTGCCTGCTTAAAACGTCGATGTAGAAGGTTCTTCTTCATCACTACTCACGAAAAGAACCTGCAAAAATTCTTCCTCCGTTAGGTTTCTCTTAGCCATGGTGAAATCTGAAAGTAGGAAAAAATTGATAATTAAAAATTAGCTTCAAAATCACATATTTGCTGCACTATGATCCAATATGGCGATTGGTATGGGTACTAACATATTGCACTAATATACTCATAATTTAGAATAAGTAATATAGTATTAAGTAAAAAAAGCAGTAATGTAAAATGCAAAACTTTTGCGACTGCATAA
>NC_090730.1:49306599-49311599 GCF_036898095.1 Palaemon carinicauda
ATTTTTTTCTTTTCTTATTTCAAATTTTCATCACTTTCACTCGATTCGGTCTTCCTTTTCTTTGCTTCACTTTCTTTCTTTTACATCATGATCACTTGACTGTTTTAAAGATTTTTTAAAGAAACTATCGAGTGAAAGTTGCTTGGTATGGCTTTTGATGATTTTTCTAAAATGTGTTAAGCAAATATCATTGAACTGCGCAACAACACAGCAAACCTGAAGTTTCTGTGAGTGATGCTTGTCGATTAAATCAATCACGTGTTGATGATATGCCAACATCTGTTTTATTTCCACCGTACCTAAGATTTAGCCTACCTCCTCGATCTCCTCCGACTCACTCAACTGCGCTTGGAACTCATCCTGCTGCATGTCTTGCAGCTCCTTGAATTCCTCGGTGGTGATCTCTTCTTGATGCTCATCAATGAGTTCGGTGATGTCATCTTCATCCACCTCCAGACCCATGGATTTGCCAAGGGATACAATCTCTTTGACGTCTTTCTCGGCGGCAACCACAGGTTCATTCTCGGGGCCAAAACCTTTGAAATCTCTGGGAGCAACAGCATCAGGCCAAAGCTTCTTCCAAGCGAAATTCAGGGTACAACGAGTTACTCCCTCCCAAGCCTGATCAATGATCTTTAAGCAGTGCACAATATTAAGGTGGCTCCTCCAAAATTTACGCAAAGTTAAGTTGGTGCTTTGCGGGACATTAAAGTACTGCTTAAATAAGTGCTTGGTGTACAGCTTCTTGAAATTAGAGATGACTTGCTGGTCAATGGGCTACAGGATAGGGGCGGTATTTGGTGGAAGATACAACACCTTGATGAATTTGTATTCGTCGATGATATCATCTTCGAGTCGGGGGGGGGGGGGGGGGTGAGCGGGTACAAAGCAAGCACTTCAAAGGCAAATTCCTCTCCTGAAGATACTTCTTGACAGCAGGGCCGAAAACTACGTTTACCCATTCCACAGATATATGCCTAGTAACCCAAGCCTTAGAATTAGAACGCCATAGAACATGTAGCAGGTCTTTATTAATTCTATGTGCTTTAAATTCCCTAGGGTTTTCGGAATGTAAAAGCAATAACGGCTTTATTTTGCAGTCCCCGCTGGCTTTGGCACAAAGCGCAAGAATCAACCGATCCTTCATTGGCTTATGTCCAGGCATTTGCTTTTCTTCGGTGGTAATGTACGTTTGACTAGGCATCTTTTTCCAAAACAGACCGGTTTCATCACAGTTGAACACATGCTGCTCTACGTGACCTTCCTCCGTCACGATGCTTTCAAACTTTTTAACAAAGTCTTTAGCACCCTTGGTGTCGGAACTTGAAGCTTCTCCATGACGAAGAACTGAATGAATCCTGGTCAGTTTCCTAAATTTCTCGAACCAACCTTGAGATGCCTTTGAATTCCTCCGACGTAGGATTGGCAGGACTCTGCCCCACGTCACCCCGAGAGCGCGCTGCCTTCAAGACACTATAGATAGCGCTGACATTCTCAAAAATTATCGTTTCCGTGATCGTATCGCCAACAATCTCCTTGTCTTTGATTCATATTAACAAAAGTCGTTCCATCTCTTCAAGGGTAGTGCTACGACGTTTGGAAATAATCGTGATCCTCTTCGAAGGTTTCACTGATTTAATGGCTGCCTTCTGTTTTATGATCATCGAGATCGTAGACATATTCCGGCCATATTGTTTAGCTAGATCGCTAACGCGTACACCTCACTCACTATTATTTCTTGCTTTAATTCCAATGAAAGCATAGACTTCCTCCTTTTCTCACCATTACTACTACTTTCTGAACCGAAACTAAGCTTTTTAGGACCCATGATTATGGAACATAGTAAACAACACGTGAAAAAGAAAGATAAAAAACACTGTTAATAACTGAGCGAATATAGGACAACCACACGATGCGCACGGGATGAGAGGACTGATCAAGGTGACGCTCGATTGGCGTCCCTCCAATGTTCTGCCGTTTAGCGGCGTCAATAACAAACGATGCTGGACGCTTTCGACAAAATTCCACGCGGTGCGTAATGTTTACTTCGTATGTTGGAGCAACATTTCGGGTGTCGAGACAGAAATATGGTTGAATTTTACTTTGGATATTGGAAAATGCGTATGTTAGAACATTCGTATGTAGAGGTTCCACTGTACTCTTTCACGCCCCAACAAATGACCTCTATAGCCTCTTACTGACACCCCATCAGCCAAAGTTAGGCTACTACCACTCAAGAGTCATGGGTGTTGCAAGGAAAAGTGTGAACAGTTGTTAATTGCCAAAAATCTTTTAAGTAGGCCATCACTTGTGGAGGTGACCTCCGCAGTAAATATTTTTTTTTTTTTTTATATGATGCAGTTATGGGAGTGAAATTTTGGTACACATGAGTACTTGCCAATCTTTTCTACCAAAGTCACTCTCCAGGACACAACGTGGTCATTCTAAAATTGCTGATGTTCACCTAGTAGCTGCCAATGGTTTTGCAATCCCCCCACCATAGGCATGAGACACTCAAACTATCATTTAGAAGTGACAAATTCAAATGGAAATTTACCTTGCCGACATAATATTATTGGTACCTAGTGCAGATTTCCTCGCACATTTCCACCTCTTGGTAGTAGTGGGGCATCGACAATTAATCAGTCTGGACTCATTCTCGCTGACACCTCATCTGACATCATGCTCCACATCAGGGCACCAATGGATGCCTATGCCCACCTCCTTATGAAGTACCTGAAATTCTTCCATGTAGAATTCGACTAATGAGACAGTTCACGCTAAACATGATGGGACCCCAATTAGTCAATAGATTCGTGAGTTTGTGCCAGTTCGTTTTGCAGCCGCTAAACAAGCGTTCGCCATGTAGGAAGAAATAGGCCTTTGCCGAAAAGCCTCAAGACAACAGTCATCGACCTTGCACACTTCCTGAAGATAGGTGGATCCCTGTACCTTTCTGGAGCTTATAGACATTTGAACATGCAGACAGAACTGGATCACTACCCCCTCCCAAGCATTAGCTTTTATTTACACAAAATGAAAGTTTTTTTACCCGCTAGACTTCTTTAAGATGTACTATCAGGTGTCCATGAACCCAGAAGACATCCCTAAGAATGCCATCACTACCCACTTCGGTACATACACATTCAATTGATCTTATTTTGGCCTTTGTGCTGGGGCTACTTTTAACTGCTTATGGATGGCCTCTTAGGGGGGCTACTCCTTCCGATTATGATAAGTGGATGATATACGTGTTCTCTGCCACCAAAGAGGAACACCTCCATAATCTACATATCTTTCTCCACTGCCTAAAACAGAGCAACCTGGTTGTCTGATATGACAAGTGTATCTTTGGCATTAGCCCTCTACCATCAAAGCACTACAACAATTCTTAGTCACGATCATCTATTATCACCGTTTCTTTTCAGCCATCACAGCCACCTTTGCCCGTCTTTATGCCTCCCACAAAGGCAAGCGATAAGATCTGAAGTGAGGTCTCCTTCAAAAAGCAGCCTTCTGCAACATAAAGGACTTATCAACTACTTTTGCTTTCACTTTTCTGGTAAAATAAGCCCTTCTTCCTCTCTCCACTGATGCCAGTAACGTCGGTATTGGTGCAGTACTCAAGCGTCTTCTTCAGTAGAAAAATATCCAAGGCAGAATCCGGTTACTCGACCTGTCCGTCACTTTCGCCAATTTTTGCACTGACCACATGCCTGTGATGCATGCTTTCATTTGACAGTCCAAAGTTTGTCTGCCCTTCCACACCGATAACTCTCCACCGTAGTTGAATACAATTTCAGCCTTCAACACGTTCCTTGGTACATGAATCCTGTTGCTAATGCCCTGACAAGAAACACATTGGCCACCTTTCACCTGTGATTGGATTACAATGGCCTGTCAGAAGCCCAAGGAAAAGGTCCGGAGTACCAAGCATATTGGAAATCCTTCATATCCCTCCATTGGGAAGACATCGCATTCGACGACTGCAACGCCACCCTCCACTGTGATGTCAGTACTGGAAGACCATTGATACCTGCGCCCATAAGTTGACAGATGTTTGATTTCATTCATTGCCTATCACATCCATTGTGCCATACTTCTGCACAGCTACTGAATACGAAGTTCATTTGGCACAGCATTATTAAAGATACTATGGATTGGGTACGATCCTGTACTTCCTGCCAAACGTGAAGAGTACATTAGCACAGATTCAGGAGTGGGTACATTTCTTTAACTTCAACGTCATTGTGCTCACTTTCAAGTTGACGTAATAGGTCCCCTAACCATATCACAAGGACATTGTTACCTGTTTACCATCACTGACCACTCTACTTTTTGGCCTGAAGCCATCCACATGGAAACTGCAATGATCATGTACATCTACCTTACTCTCAGGGTGGATAACGAGATTCGGTATCCTTGACCATACTAGTTTTGACAAAGCTACCATCTTAACCTTCAATTGCAAATATTAGTGAAACTCGTGGGCATCATCCTACATCAGACAACTGCCTACAACAGTGCTGCCACACCCACACCCTCAAAGCAGCTTTGATGTCCCGCTATAATTACTTCAAATGGTTTACTCAGCTTCCCTTGCTCCTCCTGGCATTATGAAGCATTGCTAAAGATGCCCTAGATGTCTCGGCGGCTGAAAAGGTGTTTGGTTACAAGTTGGTCTTCTCCAGTGTTTATGTCATGCTGTGGGAAAAATTTACTCGCTGCCGCCAGATTTAAAAGCCCCCATCTAAGTAAATCATACCAAGATATTTGCACTGTGCAACACACGTTTTCTGTGCAACAATAGTAACTGGCCACTGCTAATACCCCCTTACATGGTGCCTTTCCTTGAGATTCGTTTCAATCTGAAGCCTTTCTTAATAAACATTTGTGGTAAATTGTACTGAATCTCCCTTTACCGTCTAAAACTTGTGTATCTACGGCAAAATGACCTCCATACAGTGTGTCTCATGAGAGGAACATGCCCTATTTCACAT
>NC_090730.1:49316599-49324099 GCF_036898095.1 Palaemon carinicauda
ACCCCCTTCTTTCAACATCTCAGCTTTCACACCATCCATACCAGATGCTTTTCCTACTCTCATTTCATCTAGTGCTCTCCTCACTTCCTCTATTGTAATCTCTCTCTCATTCTCATCTCCCATCACTGGCACCTCAACACCTGGAACAGCAATTATCTCTGCCTCCCTATCATCCTCAACATTCAGCAAACTTTCAAAATATTCCGCCCACCTTTTCCTTGCCTCCTCTCCTTTTAACAACCTTCTATTTCCATCTTTCACTGTCTCTTCAATTCTTGTGCCGGCCTTTCTTACTCTCTTCACTTCTTTCCAAAACTTCTTCTTATTCTCTTCATATGACTAACCCAGTCCCTGACCCCACCTCAGGTCAGCTGCCCTCTTTGCCTCACGTACCTTGCGCTTTACTTCCACCTTTTTCTCTCTATATTTTTCATACTTCTCTATACTATTACTCTGCAGCCATTCTTCAAAAGACCTCTTTTTCTCTTCCACTTTTACCTTCACTCCTTCATTCCACCATTCACTGCCCTTCCTCATGCTGCCTCCAACAACCTTCTTGCCACATACATCACTTGCAATCCCAACAAAATTTTCTTTTGCTAACTTCCACTCCTCCTCTAAATTACCAGTTTTTCTTACTCTCACCTCGTCATATGCCATTTTCAACCTTTCCTGATATTTACTTTTTACCTCAGGTTTTATTAGCTCTTCAACCCTCACTAGCTCCCTTTTACATCCACCTACTCTATTCCCCCACTCTTTTGCTACAACCAATTTTCCTTCCACCAAAAAATGATCAGACATACCGTTAGCCATACCCCTAAACACGTGCACGTCTTTCAATCTTCCAAACATTCTTTTAGTTATCAACACATAATCCATTAATGCCCTTTCTACTACTCTTCCATTTGCCACTCTTACCCATGTATACTTATTTTTATGTTTCTTCTTAAAAAAGCTAGCACTTATTACCATCTCTTGTTCAACACATATCTACCAGTCTCTCACCACTCTCATTTTCACCTGGTACGCCATACTTCCCAATGACACCTTCTACCTCTCCAGCACCCACTCTAGCATTTAAGTCACCCATAACAACTACATAATTCCTTCTACCCAGTACTTCTACACACCTAGTTAATTCATTCCAAAACTCATTCCGCTCTTCTTCACTTTTCTCACTACCTGGCCCATACGCACTGACAAACGCCCAACATTCCCTACCCAACCTAACCCTTACCCACATTAACCTAGATGATATCTCCTTCCATTCCACTACTTTACATGTCATCCATTCACTCAGCAATAAAGCCACACCCTCTCTCGCTCTTCCCCTTTCAATCCCAGACACTCTACCAGACATTTCACCAAACATCACTTCACCCTTTCCTTTCATCTTTGTCTCACACAAAGCCAATACATCCATCCTTCTACTTCTAAACATACTTCCAATCTCACATCTTTTACTCTCTATCGTACTACATCCACGCACATTCAAACACCCCAAAACTAGAGTGCGGGGAGCATTCACTCTCCCCCCAGCTCCATCTCTTTGTTGCTGTCAACCAGGATACTTTTACAGGAGAGGGGGTTCCAGCCCCCTCGTCCCGTCCCTTTTAGTCGCCTCCTACGACACGCAGGGATAACGTTGGCGCTATTCTAATTGTTTTATGCCCACGCGGCATAAATATATATATATATATATGTATATATATATATATATATATATATATATATATATATATATATATATATATATAAATATATATATATATATATATATATATATACATATGAATATATATATATATATATATATATATATATATATATATATATATATATATATATATATATATATATATATATATATATATATATATATATATGTATACATACATATTCATATATATAAATATATACATATATATATATATATATATATATATATATATATATATATATATATATATATATATATATATATATATATATATATATATATATATATATATATATATATATATATATATCATATACATATATATATATACACACACACACACACACACACATATATATATATATATATATATATATATATATATATATATATATATATATATATATATATATATATATATTTACATACATACACAAACATATATATATATATATATATATATATATATATATATATATATATATATATATATATATATATATATATATATATATATATATACATTGATTTGATATTAAGAAAAAAAAATTATCATTCAAAAACACTGGTTCATTTGTTGATTCACAATAACATGAAATTATGAAAAACTACTATATTGTACTGACGAATATATATGTGAAAATGCTATCACACAAATACTATTCAATGTGAGTAATTGGTTTAGTTTTTTGGGCATCATACGATAACATAATCTAATAGTTGGTACTATTCATAGTTAAAGATAATATATGAATACATAACTAACATGGGGGAGATATGTTTCTTATAGGGCTGTAAATTTATATGTATTATTATCAATCAATGTCGATTGATGGTGTGTCAATGTTCTTATATAATACACTGGAAAGTAGATAGTTGGTTTTTAATTCCGTAATATCGCATTAATAGAATTGCATAAACTATGCGATATATATCCTCTATTTTTCAATTTAGCAAAAAATATCACACTCAAAACTGTTTTTGTCATAAGAAATCCCCTTTTACTCTTGCGAAGTAGGGTATATAATATTACCTTACCCTGGACAGGTAGCGTGGTGTCATAACTGTACCATGCTTTTACGCAGAACTCGTTTTTTTGTTTCTGTGCAGCGACGCATCGCAAAATCTCACTTCTTTTTCATGGAAAGACAGTCGCTCCCCAGCTCTAGTAGAGTAACTCGTGTGTCACCTCTGCTCTGCCACGATCACTGGATACTGCCCTCCAAAGTTGAAACTTGTACATATCTGACACCATGTTACCATAAAGAGGGTAAGTTATGCAATCGCAAAAGTTTTGCATTTTGTATTACTGCTTTTTTACCTATTACTATATTACTTATTCTAAATTATGAGTACATAAGTGGAATATGTTAGTACCCATACAAATCGCCATATTGGATCATAGGGCAGGAAATATATGATTTTGAGACTAATTTTTAATTATCAATTTTTCCCTACTTTCAGATTTCGCCATGGCTAAGAGAAACCTGACGGAGGAAGAATTTTTGCAGGTTCTTTTCGTGATTAGTGATGAAGAAGAACCTTCTACATCGACGTTTTAAGCAGGCAGTGTCCTTGACGACCTTCACGATGCCGTAACTTGGCAGGAGGAGGAGGATGGAGGAGGCCCAACTATTGGCTGCTAATCCTGAGGGAGAATTATCTGATGTGATGCAAGATTTGGCAGTTCCTTTGAGTTTCCATGCTCTTAGGCCTCCTTCACCATCTCCTGTGTCCTCTGCAGAGTTTCCTGTGCCTCTTTCACCATCTCTAGTGCCTCCTTCATCGTCTCCTGAGCCTCCTTCACCATTTCCTGTTTATCCTGACCTTAGTGTCGTAGAGCTCAGGAGTAGGAAAAGGAGGAGAGGCCCTCTTCACCCTGCAGTAGGTGTGGCGTTGAAGAGATTGCGGGACAACTCCTACAAGGCTAAGGAAAACATGGAGTGGCACTCGGAACCAAACCCAACAATGCCACCCATTATGAAGATCGACCAGATCTACAATGCCGGCCCTACCATGACCGTCATCGGATGCAGTACTCCTGCCGAAGTTTTTGCCAATTTTTTGCCAGATGTCTTGCTTGCAAAAGTGATCATCGACACCAGTGACAAGATCACCATCCTCAGAAACCAGTGCAAGCAGCAAAACGACCCCCCCCCCCCCCCTTCAAGGACCTGACCCTCATGGAGTTCCGTGCCTTCCTTGAGATCCTCATCAGGACAGGGTCATGGAAGAACAATCATTTGACATCGGAAGAGATGTTCTCCAAGTCTCACAGATGTCCCTTCTAAAGGAATTTCATGAGTGAGCGCCACTTTCACTTTATTAAGGGGCTCTACGATTTGACAGCTTTGCCACGAGGTAGGAACGTGTGAAGACTGACAAATTTGCTGCTATAAGGAATTTGTGGGACCAGGTCATTACAAACTGCATTATAAACTACGAACTAAGTGGGCGTCTTACCATGGATGAGCAGCTCCTCACCTTCATGGGACGGTGTTTTTTCGGGATGTACATCCCGATTAAACCAGCAAAGTAAGTAAAAGATTTTAATTTTCTCTATATAGATTTCATTGCATTTTCTTCAGTGTAAATCTTATTGCATTTTTATAATTCCTACATATTCATTGATGATTAGAAATATATTTTTCATATTTGAATCAGCATTTAATTAATTAATTATAAAGTATTATCAATCATTATTTATTCATTATGTACAATATATTTTATTCATGTTCAGTGTAAATCTTATTACATTTTTATAATTCCTACATATTCATTGATGGATAAAAATTATTTCTTTATCATTGGAATTAGCATTTATCTTATTATATATAAATTATTAACATTCATTATTTGTTTATATGTACAGTATTTTTTATTTATATGTGTGTATCTTATTTTATGTATATATTATTTCATTTTATTTTATTTCATTTTATTTTCATTGATTACCTGTGAGATTTGATTGATAACTAATGATTGCATTTTATATAATTTTTTCATAGGTATGGCATCAAGTTAGTTATGGCCTGTAATGCAGAGACATACTAAATGTGCAATGCAATTCCCTACTTGGGCAACGGGACTACCACTACAAGTACGCCCCTGGGAGAGTACTTCATGGTGGAACTTACCCCGTGTACGGACAGGATGCCGAATGCATTATTGCCAGCAGACAAGATGCCGAAAAGATGCAAAGCCGAAAGGACATGAAACGAACAGTCGTAAAACCGAACAGTCATGGAACAGAACGGTCATAAAGCTGAATAGTTAAAAATTAATGGCAGATATAAATTTTGAAAATATAAATAAAACCAAGTCACCCATACAGATTAAGAATGGAATTCATTAAAACAGGATGTGGTGGACGGAATCTCCTTTATAATGGATATACTTACATTGTTGATAAAAAAGTTAATGATACCACATACTGGAGATGTATGTGAAGGAATAATAATCACAACGAATGCTACTCGACCAGAAAGTTCTTCAGATCATTCACATCCACCAGATATTGCTCACACAAGTGTTCTAAAGCTTTGGATGATATAAAAAAAAAGAGTCAAACAGACAGAGGAGGTTACATGCAGTGTAATTAATAAAACCATTGATGAATTGCCTCTAAGCCTTTGTGGCTCCCTGCCAAAAAGAGAAACTCTTGGACGAATGGTGAGACGTGTAAGAAATGTTAACGATAGGGAAAATTTCAACATAACATCGCGTGGAGAAAACTTTCGTCTTTATGAAACTCAAACTGTTACCATTTCTTCGAAAAAGAAGAATTTAAAATTATTATCAAGAAAACAGACATGGTTTGCCGATGGCACCTTTAACTCTGATCCTCTCCCGAAACAGCTCTATACAATACCTGCAATTATTTCGGAGACCAAAACCCTGCCATTAGTGTATTGCATAACAAGTAAAAAAGATGAGAAAACATATGACTAAATCTTTACATTTTTTAACAACAAAGGCATTCCCGAACCCGATTCAATAATAGTGGGTTTCGAGTGAGCGACAATAATTACAGCAATGGTATCTCGAACGCAACAATGCTCATTTCATTAAGCAGTTATCAGCTCTTGCCTTTGTTCCACCTACAGATGTGCATGAGATATTTGACCAGTTAGCTAGTTCGATAACTGCTGAAACTGAAGACTTGTTAGATAATTTTTTAGTGTATTATGAAAGTACCTGGTTAGGAATAACGCAGAGAGGACGCCGAAGGAGACCAGTTTTCAAGATAAATTACCGAGGACCAGTAATTCCCTGGAAGGATGGCATCAAGCATTTAAAAGAAGACGCAATGTAACCCATCCAGCAGTTTCAAAGCTACTAAAAGTTATTCGAAATGAGCAGGCAGCCAATGAAATTTTAATAGAACAAGCATTGATAGGAATTGACATTTCAAAGACTAACAAGAAATACACCATCATTAATGATCGCATAAAAGCTATTTGCAATTCTTATGATAAAGAAGAAGGCTTAGAGTTTTTACGAGCTATAGCTCATAACTTGTAATCTTTTATTTTTTTATCTTTTACCTTATAACTTGTAATATTTTTATTTACATTTCTTACATAATTTTTTTACATAATTTTACATATATTTTCTAATTCAATGTTATATATTTTTCAAAATTCATTTCTTGAAGTAAATAAAAAGTTTGTCTATTTTTTTGAGTTGTTAAGGTTTTTAACCTTTGCTAACTTTAACTAATAAATATTGAATCTTTGTTTAGTACTAATTCTAGTGACCGAAGAGTCTGAATAAAGTATTAAATGTTCACTATCTTTTTCTTTATTTTTTAACCATTTGGTTTTATGACCGTTCAGTTCCATGACTGCTCGGTTTTACGACTGTTCGTTTTCGTGTCCTTTCGGCTTTGTGTCTTTTCGGTATCTTAGGTTTGGCATCTTGTCTGTCAGCAATAGTGCATTCGGCATCCTGTCCTAGGACCGCTAACTCGCCCCTTCAGGAGAACCGGGCGTATTGTACCACGGATAACTGGTTTACTTCCTTGCCCTTAGCCAGGGGTCTCCGTCAATTTGGGGTGCATTTAGTTGACACTATTCGTCCCAAACCTTACACGCCTTCTGTAATGCTGACAACACCCCTGGATTTGGGCGAATGTGTGGCCTCGTATAACTACGAGGACAAGGTCACTCTTTTGTGCCAACGTGTGAAGACCACGAATAGGATCCAGATTCTTTCAACTATACATCACAATCCCATGGTTATTGAGAACCAAAAAAGCCATGTTTATATGTTCTATAATGCAACGAAGGGAGGAGTTAACACCTTCGACCAAATATGTCTTGGCCTGACCTGCAGCAGGAAGAAACGGAGGTGACCCGTATGTATCTTCTATGGCCTTCTGAATATTATGGTGAACAATTTATTCTACATCCACCAAAACTTGCCTGGCAATAAGTTATACAACAGGAGGCAATTTTATATAGATGTGGCTATGGAACTCGCCTGTGATTGGGCACTTAGTCGACTTGGGCAAAAGAGGTACTTCCCAAGGGACGTGACTTATCTCATTTGGTCTTTTTCTTTGAGGTAAGAGAGCCCGAAGACGAAGTGCCAGACACTCAAAAACGAAGTGAGAAGCGCCACAGATGCCCTATCTACCCTTCGACTTCTAATGCCAGGAATAAGCTTCTGTGTGCAAAGTGCCATAAGCCTGCATGTAACTCGCATGTCAACTACGTCTGCAACTAGTGGCATCGCACGTGGTAAGTTTCACGAATTAATTTCTTGAACCAGTT
>NC_090730.1:49331599-49334099 GCF_036898095.1 Palaemon carinicauda
TAATGTCATTGAAGCAATTCTAATTTTATTAACAATTGCCCAAAATAAACCAAACATATTTTATTTTTGCATGTGCATGTGATTGTCTAAATTTTACACGTGAATATCCTAATATGCTCACTGCCTATGAAAAACGATCATTTTCTAACATTTTTGATGAATTACTTAATTTATGCAGGTTAATTGCGAAAATGTTGATAATTTCTCGCAAGGTTTTATTTTTTAGGAAATCAATGTTTTCTTTTGTAATTCTCTTCGTTAACATATATAAGCTTGAAAATAAATCCTTATTATATGCCACTGATTCGCCTAGTGTGTTATATATTGCCAAAATTTCAATCGTTGATTCTTAGAGAGATATAAGTCATTGTGATTTGAATTAATCACTTGTTGATGACTATGCGTTACTTAATTTCCATAGGTTGTCGGTCGTAGATTCTCGGTTGTTGGAAACATGTTTTAAATTATTTCAAATTGTTTTAGCTTTCTTAAATCTCCAAAATAAAATCTTGAGTATAATGCTTTTCCTCATTCTAAATGATACTTCACATATTTAATGTAGCTTTATTGTCGACAACTTTTCAAAAAAATTTACTCCTAACAACTAAATATCAATATTTACTGTTCTTCCATTGCCTTCCATCATCGTACCTTATCCATTGTCCGCTTTCAGATGTCTTTAGAAATGAAGTTTTCACGTTTATTTCTCGTTTTCTCGGAAAACCAAATTGCACCGTCATATTTACTGTCAACTCCATTAGGTACTCTCATCCAGCACGAATTTTAAGCGAATTTTTACCCGTTACTCCGGACCTAAGCAAGGTTCTCTTTACACACTGTCTCACATATTCTCCATTGTAGTTATATATTTTGATTATTTTCTTCCTTTCATAAAAAAATTATTTGGTTTTTCTTCCTGCAATGTTTATGGAAAATTATTGGAGTTTCCAGCAACAATTAAACACTTTTTTGGAATATGGGATGTAAATTTCCAATACAAGAATGATCATGTTCTTTATCTTTGTTTCTTTACTTATCATGTATCAAACTACATTCATTTTATCGGTATACACATTAAAGCGAATAGTTTATGGATTGCAATTGAACTGTTTATAACTTAAAAGAATGTGAGTTACTGAAGAGAAAAGGTAGAATTTGTTTCTCATTTTATTTCTTAATAGCCCTTCTTGAGAATTGTGTAATTTACATAACTACATATTATTACCATAACTGAATTATTTGACAAACTGCCCTCAATATCGTATTCAGACATTTTTGCATATTCTTTGTGGTATGACTACTAATGGAGATACATCCAATGTAGTCATAATTGGGTCTTTGCTTAGTAAAGTTTCAGGCACATAAACAATTAAGAAAAAAAGAAAAATTCTATAAATACACACATACACATATATATATATACAGAGTATATATATATATATATATATATATATATATATATATATATATATATATATATATATATATATATATATATACATATATATATATATATATATATATATATATATATATATATATATATATATATATATATATATATATATATATATACATATATATGTATATATATATATATATATATATATATATATATATATATATATATATATATATATATATATATATATATATATATATATATATATATATAGGCATGAAATTTAAATTACGGCAAGAATCATGTAAAAATATATATTTTTTATCATAAATACAAATTCCACAGTATTTGAAGATGTATGAAAAATATGGGAATAATAATAATAAAACAAAACAAGGCTACCAAACCTGTTGACAAGGAATCAACCAAATATCCGAGACGTACAATGGTCACTGTGATAGCTTGACTGACACATTCACCTGCATATAACTGTGTTTATCATAATTTTGCTAAAGATAATCTATATTTAAAACCATACATTGATTCGTTATATTTGTCACTGGAACAAAATAGATATAAAAATGTAACTTTCAACACTTTAGGTTTCATGACTACATGTAGAAGGCTTTCAAGGTAATTTTCATGGTGAATCTATGAGGTCAGAAGTCGGATGTGAAATTGATATTTGATATTACTTTTGGATCATTTAAGATAATCTATTGATAATTTCCCTCTGCGGAAAAAAGGTACTATGGGTCAGAAGTAAAACCAAAACTTAACTTTAATTAATGTTTCTAACTTTTGTAAAACGCGACTTTTTAATTACCAATATGATCCAGTAATCAGGGACAAGGTACATATAAGCTCAATAAAAATCAAGCTCATACTCAGCAGTCAGCCATAGGTTTTTTCAATATTACACTTAATATCTTTCATGCATAATTTCGTAAAGATTTCTGTGTAAATAAAGTGGCCAGCACCAATGCCAAGGTCATATCTATAGGTAAAAAGTTACTAAATTGATAAAAAACAATATTATAACATTTAACTATACTACAAAAAAAAAATCGTATATGTTTTATAGTAGTCACAATGGTG
>NC_090730.1:49351599-49369099 GCF_036898095.1 Palaemon carinicauda
CTCCTATCCATGACCTCACTGGAGTGTTTCATCCAAAGTTGATTTTTTCACCTTCTGTTGTCACAATACACCCATCTCTTTGTTTGGTGGGTATAAGCTTCTTCATCTTTTACCCAGTAAAGATTTCATTAATACTTTTATGAGCAATTTTTACACCATAGCCACTCCTTAAGTTCATAGGTTTGTCAGCTTCATCTGTTTTCCTGTCCAAATATTCTCTTCAGTCACTCCTTGCTTTTCTTTTGACTTTACTATCAATACTTTAAATCATGCTCTACAGTTTAATTTCATTACTTCCTCGAAAACATTAAAAAAAATATGTTTTTTCTCCTTTTATATCATGTCAAATATCATTTGATATCAATGATTTTCTTCTTGTAACTGCATGGTCCAAAACTACTAATTAACTGATATATAATCTTTATATCACACCATTATACATTAATTATCTTTCCTCCTTCTCTTAAAGTCTCTAATATTGGAAATCGATTCCTATATTCAATTGCAAAGGATTTTCTGTGGTCATTTTCTAGAAGCTTTGTTGAATCATACCTAGGTATTCTATCAACATTTCTGTTCGGTGCTTTCAGTTTCAATTTCAGTGTGGTAAGGAGGAGCTGAGAATCACTACCAATATATGCTCCTCCATGGCTCCTCCCATTTCTCAGAGTCCTTCTTTTTTCTTTATTAGTGGCTTTGTGATCTATTTGAATTTTATAATTGCCCTACGGTGAAATCATGTATATTCGTGGATGCCCATGTGCACGTAATGAATACGTCCAATAACAATATTGTTTGATGAACAAATGCTTATAAAAAGTTCCACTATTCTCATTTTTAATTTCGCTAAGCCCCTCAACACCAAGTAAATTCTCTATACCTTGATTATTCGTCCCAATTTTAGTACTGAAGTCACAACTCATAATTTGTATATCTCTCACTGGGATTTCATCTAATATGCAGTTCTTCATAGTATTCATTCTTTCCTTTCTTCAGTGGCATAATTTGTTGGTTCATAGTAAACTATACTATTCATGTGGCACAGCTTTGATTTAAACTTTGAAATTAATAATCTGCTTTTTACCACTCTCCATTCAGTTCATGTCCTTTCTGTTCTTGGTGTCATCCTCATTCCTAGTGCTTCTCTTCTAACTCCACCTTCTCTTCCTTAGTAGATATATATATATATATATATATATATATATATATATATATATATATATATATATATATATATATATATATATATATATATATTGAATTGGTCTAATATTTCTTTACCAATCCTCTCATAACGTATTTCAGTCGGGTGAATATTCAAAACTATATTTCATAGATTAATTTTCCAATCTTATTTATGGTTCTAACATTCCTATTACCACTTTTAAATTTCGCTTTAGTATTTTTAAACAGGAAGATTCTTAGCACCAGGCTACGCCGGGTATTGGGGGTCATTCTGTCATTATGCTTTTCATAGACTAACTAAATCCTTAGACGATTCATTGGCTAAATTCATCAAAGGATGGCCAGTTCATTGTGATGCGGAGCGCCTATGTAGCTATAAGTGTGCGTGTGTGCGTGCACCTGTGTGGTTTGCTTTTTGAATTGTTACTTTATGATTACAGTTAATATATAATGTCTTAGCTGTGTCTGATCAGATATATCTCCAGACTAAATGAGCTCCTTCTATTTCATAACTTTTAGACGAATATTACATTCAGGTTTTTTTTCATTTTATAATTGGGGGCAACGCTTTTTTTAAAACACTTGTTTATTGTTTCCTATCTACACTGTTTGAACAAGGGAATTATACTTCAATACAGGGGATGTGGTGGTGAAATGATCTCTTCAAATTAAAAACCAATATTTGAAATACAGGAATTATATTTCAAGGATGTTTCACAAGCTTTTCCAGTCTTTGATGTAGCTTCCATTTAAACTCTCCCAATGTGATTGACATCAGTTCTTCAGGGCTTTTATTGCTTGTCCAACACAGGCTAAAATAGGAGGCTTACTTCCCTTCTAAGGAAGTATATATTTTTAATATCTATTGTGTGTGGGGAGGGGGGGGGGTGTATATTATAGTTTGTGGAAATAGTATAAAAAAAAATATCGATATAAATCATCAAAATGGGATAAATTTGGTATCGGGTGATCGGTTTGTAACTTCCAAAGATATAGTAACACTAACGTAAACTTTTTACAACCGGTGCCAAGCTTCTCATGACTGCATTTTGTTCAACAAAACACGACATCTGCTTGGACTGTATAAAAACGTACTCAAAACAAACACAAAGCCATATCAAAGTTAGTTTTGTTTATTCCAGGAATGCCAGAACTTTATCTTCTGTTCGTATCATTTAAATAGGAATATATAAGCTCGCAATCCAGATTTTTATGTAAATAAATAATTTAATCCCTAACAGTGTTCTATGCAAACTATGACCAGTAAATTGGCAACCTCAGAGTGACCAAAGATCCTAACATCGCCAATTCTCCGGATGAAATAGTCAAACCAGACAACACTGTCATCTACAAAACTTTGAGGGCCCAACTAAGGTCACCCTATAATCTGACCCTACCCCTCACGCTCAGAAAATTTCTGGACAATATAGGGGTTGGCAAAAGGAGATAACATCTACTACACACTCTGATGACTAGTAACCATATCCGCCATTGACGCCCAAGAACAGACATCACTGGACTTAGGTTGGGAAGTCCTCCTGGTTAAGTTACCACATAAAACTTTCACGTCAATTCCCAGCTCATCCAGTAAGCCTTTCAAGGATCTCCTACAAAACGTAGATTAGGTTCACCTGGCCAAGACTTCTTCACAATCTCCTCAATAGTAGTAGCTGTCACACCCTTAACCTCTAAGTGATTTAGAGAAAAAAGGTAAGCCATATTACTTCACTGCGTTCGTACATCATTCAATGTACAACAAACATTTTATCGAGCCGCCGCCTCACAGAAGAATACAGTCTGTATTTTCCAGTGATGAGTGATGCTCAGATATTTACATGCTGTAAAAAAATCTGCAGCACGGCCGCTGCAGCAGCCCAACAAAAATAAAAAAAAAAGTCAGTTATGAACAGAATGGTTGCTTCATAAAGGGAAATGAGTCTGTTTCTCTGTCTTTCTCTCGGGAAATAAAAAAAAAATTACCTCTACGTGTTTTTACACCAGTTGCTGCTATGGGCTCATACTTGTCCCAGCCACTCCGAAATAGCAATTGAATCCACCTCCAAACACTATCCATATGTCTACCGAAAACAGTGTATTACTTAAGATTTATGGAACCAAAAACATAAAAGTCGTGTTTCTGGAATACCATGCAGTTGGGCATTCATCATGCAGGTAACCTTTGCACTAATCAGGGTAGATTTCTATACAACAATGTAGCCTCCATGCTGGGACTAGAAATCTCTCCCCTCACTCAAGAATTTCCCGAAGCATTCAAGGAGGACCTTGAGCATAACTTCATGCACTCTACAAAATACCATATCAAATATCATATCATCATAGAGGGATCTTCAGTATACACACGTTTCAGAAGACTGGATCCAGACAAACTAGCTGACATACAGCACTTATTCCAGGACATGACACAGACAGGAAACTGCATGAAAGCTTCTAGCCCAAAAGCATTAGCCATCCACATGTTGTTTCAAGAAGATAGAACAGTGAAGCCCTCGGGTGACTACTGAGGACTTAATATTCAAACAGTACAAGACAAGTACACCCTACCTAATATCATCAACACAACTAACGAACTTGAAGTGGCAAGGCTATTCTAAAAATCAATCTTTTGACAAGGTATAACAAATCCACAGTAGAAAACAAGAACATAGAAAAAAAGGAATCTTTACCCCATTGATGCTTATGGAGGTGTAGAGACAAATGATATTTTTCCTTCGTTTTTTTCATAAAGACTGCAGATTCCTTAGCAAGAACAGGAGCTTTTAGCTCTTGTTGGAGAATTGGTGTTGTTACCCATGTATGTAAATGTGTTTGTGGTAGCTCAAGTGCAACAGTTTACCGCCCAATTTCCATAACTCCAATATTATCTAAAGTTTTCGAATGTCTTCTGGCAAAACGTCCTAATAGGTTTGCTGAAGGTAATCATCTATTTCCTAGTTTGCAATTTGGTTTTTGTAAAGGCCTTGGAGCAATAGATCGCAATGGGCACCATAGTGATTATAGGAATGTGATATCTGGTGTTCCACAGGGTAGTGTTCTTGGCCCATTACTTTTCATACTATATACACATGATATGTGATTTGGCATAGAAAACAAGTTTGTTGCATATGCAGATGATGCTACTCTCTTTGCATCAATTCCATACCCTAAATGTAGATCTGGGGTTGCTGAATACCTTACTAGAGAACTAGCTAAAATTAGTGCATGGTGCAAATTATGGGGTACGAAGTTGAATCCTAACAAAACTTAAAGTATGACTATAAATAGGTCAAGGACAATGACTTTAACTTTGTATGACTTTTAAAATTTTAGGTGTGATTCTCGACAGCAAATTTACTTTCAAGGAACATATTAGGTCTGTGTCTTTTTCCATTGCACAAAAAACTGGCTATTGAGAAAGTCTTTCAAGTTTTTCGGTTACCAATTTATGCCAAATAAGTGTTTTAATTCTTTCATTCTACCTTGTTTTGAATATTGTTCTCCTGTCTGGTCTTCAGCTGCTGATTCTCATCTTAATCTGTTGGACAGAAACTTACGGTCTATTATTTTTTTTATTCCTGATCTAGATATTAATCTTTGGTACCGTCATTCAATTAGTCATTATGCATGTTGCATAAGATTCTCATAACTCTGACCTTCCTTTACATTCAGATTTTCCAGGGGAGTTCCATCCTTTTCGTAATACTAGGCAGGCAGATCATTCTAATAGCCAGGCCTTCTCCATCATGAGGCTCAATACTACATAGTATTCTAGAAGTTTTATTCCAGCTGTAACGAGGTTGTGGAATGATCTTCCAAAGTTCAAAGTTGCAGAAATTGTTTTTATGTTGAACAGTCTGACATAAATCTTTTTTTTAGCTTATATATGACCTATTTATTTTGACCATGTTACTTTTTTTAGAATGATATATTGTTAATTTTTTCTCATCAATTATTTATTTCCTTATTTCCTTTCCTCACTGGTCTTTTTTTCCCTATTGGATCTCTTGGGCTTATAACATCTTGTTTCTCCAATTAATGTTGTATATTAGCTAATAATAATAATAATAATAATAATAATAATAATAATATTAATAATAATAATATTAATAATAATAATAATAATAATTAGGTATATATACTTCAATTAAAGATACGTTGGTCTACAAAATGAATATGCCATCTTTCAACGCCTTATTGACAATATACTTGGAAAATTAATTTGCTGTGGTGTTTATATGAATGACTTACTAATTCCTAGCCTCACCTATGAAAAAAAAAAAAAAAAAAAAAAAAAAAAAAAAAAAAAAAAAAAAAAAAAAAACATCAAGATGTAAAATAAGACCCTGATGAGAAGCTCTCAGAAAACGGGTTGATTGGCCGGCAAGATAAATGTTAATATGCGAAAAAAATATAGTAGAAAATTTCTGTCACCGAATAAGTCCTAATGTTGGTAACCCCTCAAGAATAATGTCAAGGTCATTCCCTTTACATGAAGGCCAGGAAACCTTTAACCACTACAAGAATTTAATGGCATTATAAATTACTATCACCGTTTTATACTAAACTAGCTAGGATCCTCGATCTCTGATATGAATTCTTAAAAGGGAAACATAAAACATGCTGGTCAGGTAAGCGAGAAAAGGCATTTCCACAACCCAAATAAGCCTTAGTTGTGCTGCAGCATTAGGATTTCCTTTCTTCAATAGTTCCCTTATACTCACCACATATGCAAGTAGCATACCAATTGGTGCAATACTCAAACATCATACAGGCAAGGGCTGATGACCGCTAGCATTTCTCAGCAAGAAGTTATTTCCTGCAAAAGAGAAATAATCAACCTTCTGACATAGAACTTCTTCTAATTCCCCATGCCATTCGGTATTTCAAACACATGCTTAATGGATGGTAATTCATGGTGCAACCAAACCAACAGCCCAAGATTCATCTCTACACAAAAACAAAGGCAGATTGCTAGTAAGTGGGATAACAGAGGAAGTTGTCAGTGATTGCCAAGTACTCGTGTCAGGAGTATCTGAATAGCCCTTTCAGCAACATTGCAGATGCTCATTCCAGAAACATCATTACCTTTGTCCAAATCCGGATATCTTACCCAGAGATACTCACAAACTTAAAAGACGACAGACAAACATCGCCTCCAGCGGGTCTCGCCTTTTTAGGAGGGATTTTATCATAGATGACCCAGAGACAGCCTGTGAGACGAGAACTGAATTTCCTCACCCCCATCTCCATTGGTTTTGGGAGGGAAGCCTTTTAACCTCACCCATTGTCTATCACACCCTTCAGACCGCACCACCTACTGCTTTTAGAGGAAAATGAAGATTGACATTAAGAAAGGGGCCTGCAGATCTTTTTCTTGTCAAACATCAAAGATCATAAGAAACACAGCACAGTAGCTAAGATAAGGGAATTCATGACAACCAATTCATGCTTTAATCATATACAAAACATCATTGTGGGTCCCCTAACTCCCTTCAATGGATATAGATACCTCTTTGCCATTATGCATTGGAATACAAGATGGCCTGAAACTACTTTTGTCAAACATCAGATGGCAAAAAGCTGCATAAAAGCTTGATTCAATTGTGTCAACAAACACGGAGTTCCCCAAAACATAAGCAGTGATAGCTGAGTTAATTTCATATTAGCCCTAGGAGTTCCTTTGCTACCAGCCAAGAGACAAAATTAAAAAATATAATGGCATACAACCAAGACTATAACTTCATGGTCAAGTTTTTCCATTACTTCCTAAAAGCAGCGTGAATCACCAAATGTCAGATGAAAGGTGGAAAAGGCATTTATCATGGATCCTACTAGGAATGAGAACAGACCTTCATGCACCCCTCGACGCTTTGTTGACAAAGGCACCGTATGGACAACCATTAGCAATACCGGCCGACATATTTCAGGTTCCAAATGTACCTACCATTCCCTCTGACGTCCGTGAACCAATAAAATATATTCTTCTAGGAAAACTACACTTCACCCAAGAAAATCCTACCTCCCCAAAGAAAGAGAATAAACTAAATATGCGTTTCTAAGCATATATTAACAATGACCCCCCGTCACCCACATACTTAAGAACGTCATCCCACAAAACAGCTAAAACAGCAGGGGCAGGAAATGTCAGTGGAAGTTAGAAATAACTGGGTATCGATAAAAAAAGGCTTCTAATAGGCTTCCCTCCCCCCAGTCACGTTGGGGGAAGGAATATTCTAAGAACCGTTTCCCATCGTACCAGAACATCATCTCCCATGGAAGGAGTGAAAACAAACTTACAATAAACACAAGATATTGTTGTTATTCTAGAAATGATGACATTTAATCTTTAAAACATGAAAGAGTATTCAATGAAAATTATTGTAAACTTTCGATTCAGATTTCTATGTAAATGAATCAGGTAATCCCAAGAAAACAACGACCCCCCCCCAAAAAATAGGTCCATCAAAAATTTCTGTATGTTTACATAGAGATATATCCCTACCTATGCGATTACTATTTATTTATCTACACACCTATATACATGCAAACACGCACACACACACGCACAAACACACACACACACACACACACACACATATATATATATATATATATACACACACACATATATATATATATATATATATGTATGTATATATATATGTATACACACACACACACACATATATATATATATATATATGTGTGTGTGTGTGTGTGTGTGTATATATATATATATATATATATATAACGGATTTTGAGCGAAGCGAAAAATCTATTTTGGGTGAGATGGCCATGTCGTCCTGATGGAAGTTCCTATAGGGTAGCTTCCTAGGGTATATTACAACTACGGCGATATTCCCAGAGAATTTACCTTAAGGTACCAGAATTCTAACTCCTGGAGCAAGTATCCCTCGTAAAAGGGATATCGCAACATATCAGAGGACGTATTCTAGACACGCCACATGGCAATCTACATCCTGGACAGAGATTTCATCTCGTAGGAGGTGATTGGCGAGATACGAATTCGGGAAAGAAAAAGGGGAGCCGCTCCCAAGGCTTCCCTACCCTCCGATTCGTATGCGTGCCTGGCGCCAATCCTGGCGCCATCTGTATTCCTTGTAGCGTACACGAGGTGCTACAGATACTGTATGTAGGGAGGGTCCTACAGCCCTTTCTTAGAAAGGCAAGAGCGGGTCCATCAGGACGACATGACCATCTCACCCAAAAATAGATTTTTCGCTTCGCTCCAAATCCGTTTTTTGGGCTCAAGCCATGTCGTCCTGATGGAAGTGTACCAGAGCATTACTGTATATGTGGATTCTCAGAACGTGCCGTACTCCCCGGAGGTAATTTTTTTTCCCGGTCGACTAGACCTAGAAACCTAAGATGTTACCGTTATACATCTTTTCAACTAACTATAAACTATGTTAGAGCTTCCTGCCCCCTACAGGGAAGAGTCCTACTAGACTCTGGAAAAGTCTCGAAGAGTACATATACCTATGTATGAATACCAGGCAAGCTAATATAGTGGTGTCACCCTATATTAAGTAAAGCATAGTTTGTAAAGAACCACTGCGTCAATATGAAATATCGACCAGTTCTCCGCACAATACTTGTATTGGACAAAGGTTTTATATCCGCATAGGAGGAAAACAATGCAACATAGCTTGCATAAAGGAACAATTCTATTAGAATTATCCCAGATAAGGTACATAGAATGAATGCTCAATTATACCAATAATTGACACAGGTGAAGGAGACGCAAGGTTCTCAAGAACCAGATTATTGACAGGCAATAAATAGACAGGTTTAACCACAATTATATATATATATATTATATATATATATACATAAGAAGAGGATAACCCAAAACTTTAAGCATAAGTATGATAGTAAACAGAGCTTGTTTGTCTGAAAGAAAAAACATTAGATGCCACTTTCATTAGCGTTAGAAACGCTCGGCACACATGTCTGCACTTATGCTAGGTTCACCTTCGGAATGGAACAGTCTGCAATGGGCAACACAGTGCCCTCACTTACTTTGTAGTACAGTATGTAACTACACACTCACCCTGGAATTAATCGTCCCAATTAAGACCACTGTTCCTCGCAGAGTTAAACAGTAGGGTTAACACCGCGACCCACTGCTACCACAGATCTCTTTTAGTTCCTCTACTTGCTTCGCATAGTGGCGAAAGAACACTCTGGAAGACTTCCAGCCAGTGTATGAACGGAGATGTTCAAAATCCATACAACTAAAGAAATTTAAGGGATGAGGCAACTTTCCTCGGATCGTGACCTGCGGGTGTGTTGTAAGGATCCGCTCTGCGAATAGAATATGTGATTTTTGCTCTGAGTTGATTCAGAGATAAATTTGAGCCTGATGTTTCTCCCCTGAATAGTTGACCACCCTTGAAGTCTGAAGTTCTATGAAGATAGACCTTTAGGCATTCTACTGGACATAGAGATGCATCTTCTTTCAGAGGGCAGATTCTCCAGGGACCCCACCTGTTGGTGGGTAACTCATTCTTGGCGAGAAACGTAGGATCCGGGAAACAGGTTCAGTTCTCCCCCATCCAGGAACTGAACACGACCTGCCTCTCTCGAGAGGCTACAATCTCACTAACCCTGGCCCCGGACGCGAGTGCAAAATAGGAAAATAACTTTTTGTGTCAAATCCTTTAACACACACTCTTCATTGCTCAACAGAGAAGCGAAATGAAGAACTTGTCTAAAGACCATGAAATGGGCTTTGGAGGTGCTGAAGGTCTGAGCCTAGCACAGGCTTTCGGGACTTTATTAAAGATCTCGTTACCTAGGTCGACCTGGAAGGCATATAGAATGGGTCTTGTCAAAGCAGACTTACACGCTGAAATCGCGTTCGCTGCCAATCCTTGACCATGGAGGTGGAGAAGAAAGATAAGCAGAAGTCTGTCAAGATCTCCTGCGGATTCTTCGCCTTGACAAAAGGCCACCCATTTTCTCCAAGATGACTCATATTGCCTTCTAGTAGATTTGCACTTATATTCCTCAAGGAAGTCTATACTGGCTTTTGAAATCCCGAAACGCTTTCTCACCGCTAGGGAGAGAAAATCATGAGCTGCAGGGTCCGGGTTTTCTGTAATGAAGCGCAGACAGTTGACTTCTGGACTCGCTGGGTCAGAACTGGATCTGGTAGTGGTACAAACTTCAGCTACAGTTCCAATGCCAGGAGGAACCACACGCTGTTCGGCCACTTGTGGGCCACTATTGCCGCTACCCCTTGAAGGATCTCAGTTTGTTGAGGACCCTAAACAGAAGGTTGTGAGGAGGGAACAGAGAAATCTTGGACCATCTGTTCCAGTCGAGGGACATCGCGTCCACTGCTTCCGCTAAGGGGTCCTCGTACGGGGCACGTACAGGGGCAACTTCTTGTTGTCTTTCGTCGCAAAGAGGTCTATCTGCAGTTCTGGGACTGATTCAGAATGAAGGAGAATGATCCTGCGTCTAAGGACCATTCCGACTCTATCGGTGTGAACCTGGATAGAGCGTCCGCTGTCACATTGCGGACTCCTTGAAGGTGAACTGCCGACAGGTACCACTTCTTCTTTTCCGCCATTGGAAGATAGCCAACATCACCTGGTTGAGAGGTGGTGACCTCGATCCTTGTCGATTCAAGTATCTCACAACTACCTCGCTGTCTATCACCAACCTTATGTGGATCGAGTGACGCGGGGAGACTTTCTTAAGGTAAGGAGCACTGCCCTAGCTTCTAGAAAGTTTATGTGAAAGGTCTTGAATAGCTTGGACCAAGTCCCCTGAACTTTTTTCGATGAGAGTGACCTCCCCATCCCTCTTTCGAGGCGTCTGAGTGAATCGTCACCGATGGGGGAGGTGGCTGAAGAAGAACCGACTTCTTTAGATGTCTGGCTTGGGACCAAGGCCTGAGAAGAGTACTTAGCCGAAGCGGCTGGTCTTCTCAGATCTCTTCGCGCGTTTGATGCATAACTTCTCCAAACTCCGATTGCATCCTTTAGCTGTGCTCTTAGCACTGGTCTGTCACCGAAGCAAACTGGAGAGAGCGCAGTACCCTCTCCTGCTCGCGTCTTGATATCCTTTCGGAATCTAGAAGTCTCTTGACAGAACCCGCTATCTCCTTCCTTTTCTTCGCCGGGGTGGAGAAACGGTGTGACAAAAGGTCCCAGTGGATTCCAAGCCACTGGAACTTTTGAGATGGAGAAAGTCGAGACTTTTTCTGTTGATCTTGAGCCTAGGTACTCTAGGAACTGGATCACTTGACTGGAAGCTTGCAAGCATTCTGTCTCGGATGCTGCCCACACCAACCAGTCGTCCAGGTAGGCTACTACCTGAATTCCCTTTAGGCGTAATTGTTTGAGAGCTACGCTCGCAAGCTTCGTAAAAGTCCTTGGGGCTATGTTTAGCCCGAATGGCATGGCTCCGAAGGCGTATAGTCTTCGTTGTAGCCTGAACCCTAGGTAGGAGGAGAGTCGATGGCTAATTGGAATGTGCCAATAGGCGTCTGACAATTCTATAGAGACGGAATATGCCCTCTTGGCAGTAAGGTCCTTATGTGTTGCAGTGTTAGCATCTTGAATTTGCAATTCACTATGAACTTGTTGAGTGGCGACAAGTCCAGAATGACTCTGAGCTTTTCCGAGTCTTTCTTGGGAACACAAAACAGCCTCCCTTAGAAATTGATGGGCTTCACCCTTCGGATCACCTTTTTTCTCCAACAGTTCTTGAACGTACTCCTCCATAACGGGGGTGGAGTGTTGGAAAAACCGAAGGCACGGGGGTGGAGTGCTGTACCAGCTCCCGCCCAGTCCATTCTTGAGTAGGCTGTGGGCCCAGTGATCGAAGGTCCACCGATCCCGAAATTTCAGAAGTCTCCCTCCTACCGGTATCACCTCACTTGGACTGCCGTCCTGAGGTCTTGCCTTCCTGACCACGACCACCCCTGAATCCCCTTCCCTTTGAGGGGCGTCTAGACGAGCCTCTGGCTGCTCCTCTAGGCTTTGCTCGAAAGGAAGTAGACTGCCCTTCGAACGCTGGGGTGAATGTCGTGGACTGTGTCGACACGGCCTGGGGTACCCACTGAAAAGTGGTCGGGGTTTGTGCCTTGATCTGGGGCACTGGGGGCAATGGCAATTGCAGTTGCTGTTGCTGTCTAAGAGGCTTGGCTGGCCGAGACGGTAGCCTAGTCCTCATAGTCTTCCTCTTTGGTTGAGGACCCTCATCCGGGGAAGACTTTCTTTTGATAGCCAGTCCCCACTTCTGGAGAAGGTTTCTATTCTCCAAGGCGGCCTTATCAACAACTTCTTTTGACCAAGTCTGTAGGGGAAAAGGTCTTATTCCCCAAATGTTGGAGGAGATTAGTTTCTTTGGCTCGTGCCTCACCGTAGCCGAGGTAAACACGAACTCCCTACAAGCTCTCCTTGCCTTGACGAAGCCATAAAGGTCCTTCGTCACTGTGGCCAGATGAGACTTGGCCACTACCATGAACATTTCATGGACCTTGGGGTCACTTGCCATCGTCTCGAGAGTAGTCTGAAGAGACATTGAGGCAGTCAGTCTTTCTTTTGTATCGAACTCACTTCGCAAAAGAAAGTCAGACAGCTTAGGGAGGTCCTTGCCGAACTGACGTCCGGCAATATCAGCCTCCAACTTTCCAACTGAGAACGTAAGATGGACGTCCTTCCAGTCTTTGTGGTCCATAGGCAGGGCCAGCGACAAGGGTTTACACTCCTCTAGGGAAGGGCAAGACTTGCTGGCCTCGACTGCTTTTAGTACAGCCAGAAACCCTTTCTGTAAAAAGGGGAAGGCTCTAGTAGGCGAGGACACAAAGGAAGGGAGCTTCCTATTCAATGCGGCTACCTTTGAGTTAGAGAAGCCCCTCTCTTTCATCAAGGATGAAAGTAGAGCTTGAGCCTTAGCATGGTCCATCACTATGACCTCCTTCGGCTCTGGCTCCTCCTTTGAAGCTGGTTCCTTCCTCAGCCGGACATAACAGTCCGGATATGAGGCCTTGCTGGGCCAGAATTCCACCTCCTTCAGGGGAACTGAGCCCAGCTTATCCGAGATGACGATCTTTCCAGTCGTCATCGGCATGTGCTCAGCATACCTCCATGGTTAGCATCTGAGCACAAGGGAAGGTCTTTCACATTGAGCTTTTTCTGGGGCCCATGTGATTCTGCAAGGCACTGCATTCGCAGTTCCATTGCAGCCGCTTCTCCTGATTTTCCTTCTGCATTTGTTGGATCATTCAACAATAGAAGAGAGGGCCTGTCCCAGCTCTACTGGGAGACCGGCCGATGTAGAGGGAATAGGCTCCGGAATCTGAACCGGAGTAGCGACACCTCGTCGACGTCTACCTCTACAACGTCTGGGCTTGAACTTCATCCTGGGCTTCTGCCAGGAGGTCTTCCTCCTGACACCCGTCCACATCAGACATCCTGTCATCTAACTGGATGTCTTGCATCGCGACCGCGACTTCAGCATCCACCTGGATCTGAACTTAGGGGATCTCCTCCTGAGGCTGGGGAATCACTGCATCAGCTGATGCCTTAGGGAAAAGATACGCCCTCATCTTCTCACTTGGAAGATAAGGGCCAGAAGTGTTCTTTTGGAAACCCCTTACCCAGGTACGAAGCTTCTTCCTAGCTATATCCCTTGATTCCTCTGTCCTAGGGGAATTAAAGGTCTCAGTAATCAGGTTAGTGCACACAGTACATACCTGAGGGTCCCAATACCGGAGATCATCCTTGGAGACAGAGTATGCTGCGTGTCTCCTACAAAACTCATGTCCGCAGAGGTTCTTGCTGCTGACATTGCAGAAAGCACTTCCCCACTTCGGAGTGTCCTTCTGTAAAGAGAAGAAATTTCCATGAGTATCAAGTGAACTATGTATCACTGGATATGCATAGTATAGCATAACAATTCAGAAAGGAAAGACACACACTTGTGTTTCCCTCACAACCCATTGTTGCAGCCTTCCAGATAATAAAATCAAAATGGCTTATCTCTTCTAGAGTAACCAATGCAAGGTTTCCAGAGGAAACAGGTGGAGCTCACACCTAAGCAATGATTTTAAAATCCTGGATAATAGACAGGAAAGAACCCAGCTTCCTATCTGTAAGGCAACAGCAAAGGGATGTGCAAGAAAACACAATAGTGTTAGAAGACACAGTGCTGTACCAAAACCCTTACCATAGTTTTCTTCTTACTGTATATGTTATACTGAAGAATACTAGTACAGTATAGGGGGATGTGTGCCGGCCTGCCTTTGCCGGCCGGCACACACCACAACTAGCTTTAAAGTATACTACTTAACAGCTATAAGGCGGCAGCACTCTGGTTCAATGCATGTGCCGGTCGGCAGCAACTGCCGGCCGGTAACAGCCAATGTTGGCCGGCAATGGCTGCCGGCCAGCAACTACACAAGGCAGTACCCAGCTGCCGGCCACACTCTTGGTGACCGGCAGACAAGGGCTGACATAAGCCGGCCGGCAAAGGTACAAGACCGAGGCCAGCCGGCAGCAAAAGAACCAGAGGACTACACCTGCCCGGCTTGCCGGCCTATGAGGCCGGCAGCCGGGTCAGGTACAGCACTAGAAGAAAAATAGAATGGATGCCGGGATAAGAGTGTACACAACCTCCAAGCCCGGCAACTGAAAGAGTGCATATAAGGAAGGGGGGAAACTAATTCAGGCTTCCTGACCAATGCCGTCTGGCTCTACAGGCAGGCATGGATGAGGGACCAAGAGAGGTCCGGGCAGCACTCGAAAACATAAGACCCTTGCCGGCCAGCAGCACTGCCGGCCGGCAAGGGGCTGAGTCCAATTCCACATCCTAACCTATACTAGGTCCAGATGTAGAACGACGTACAGTACAGTAATGGCTCGGCCATTACGGAAAAAGAGGGGGGAAGGGACAAGAGGGTCCTGCCAACCTTGCTTTAGTGACAGATCACCCGCAGCCAAGAAACTTATCTTAGCCTAAGGGAGATCTAAGGGGGAAGGCCAGCAATACTTGCCAGCTCCCAGAGCACCAAAGCAAGGAAGGCATTGCTACTCCCAGGGAAAGAACTTATCCTCCCCCGAGAACAGCAACAAGGACTAGTCTGGTAGATCACAAAAGAAGGAATCATATCCACAGAAACCTTCGGTAGTGACCTAAGGGAGCTAAGCTCCCTTTGTCTGTGTCAGGTCAGCGAGGGGGACTCAGCCCCAAGCCAGACAACACAGACTCAGACTAAAAAACTCTGTTGTCTGTCCCTCTGGAACCATACTACAGGAACAAGAAGGTACAGTAACACCCCAGTATAGTTCTATCGAAAATAAATTCGGAAAAAACCACTTAGGGATAAGCCCAAGGCTTAAACAGAGGGAAAGGGATTGCATACCTTCTCCGAAGAAAAGAAAGCAACCGGGGAGTATGGTAAAGTATACTAAGGCTCCATAAGCAACTAGCCTAGGCACCAAGAGAATCGATTACCTAAATCACCGAAACTCACTCGTATACTATCTTGGAAATATTCCACACAGTCTAAAATGTATAAAAATATAGCCTAAAGCTTCAATAAAATTTTAATTACACTTGGGAAAACCATAATCATGCATGACGTACTAGGACCAAACGACTAGGCTACATGGCCTAGCGTAGGCCAGAATGGCGAATACTTCGCCAATAATACTAAGCACGAAAGGAAATCCTATGTAATGCTAATAGCTAAAATTTATAAAAGCAAAACAACCAGGAATGCCGCTCTTACTAACTAATTTATACCTAGCGAGCGACAGCGTCCAGGACGCCTCTGGTAGGCTACGGCACTTGTATCAAAGATTAATCCTATTAATCACTCAAAATTTTACCAAGAGCCTACATTTATACATAAAAGACATTATACTCAACTTATCAGAGGCCAACGAAGACGGAGAAGCCATGAAAAGTAGAATAAATCCAAGATTTGCGAGAAAAACAAGAAAAAACACCGAGTTGTTAAGCTACGCAAAAAGGAATACAGATGGCGCCAGGAATGGCGCCAGGCACGCATACGAATCGAGGATAGGGAAGCCTTGGGAGCGGCTCCCCTTTTTCTTTCCCGAATTCATATCTCGCCAATCACCTCCTACAAGACGAAATCTCTGTCCAGGATGTAGATTGCCATGTGGCGTGTCTAGAATACGTCCTCTGATATGTCGCGATATCCCTTTCACGAGGGATACTCGCTCCAGGAGTTAGAATTCTGGTACCTTAAGGTAAATTCTCTGGGAATATCGCAGTAGTTGTAATATACCCTAGAAGGTACCCTATAGGAACTTCCATCAGGACGACATGGCTTGAGCCCAAAAAAAAAAATATATATATATATATATATATACATATATATATATATGCATATATATATATATATATATATTTATATATATATATATTATATATATATACATATATATAGATCTATATTATATTTACATAAATGTAAATATATATATATATATATATATATTTACATAAATGTAAATATATATATATATATATATGTGTGTGTGTGTGTGTGTGTGTATACATACATATATATATATATATATATATATACATATATAAATGTATATATAAATACATATATATATATATATATATAATTTATATCTATATATATATATATATATATATATACTTTATGTATATATATATATATATATATGTGTGTGTGTGTGTGTATGTGTGTGTATGTATATACACACATATATATATATGTATATATATATATATATATATATATATAACTAGTAAGATTCTTGCTTTTAGCAAGCTTAAGATTAAGGATGAAGAGGACAGCAAGAAGACTTTGGATCATTGAACACATTTATTCTACACACTAACGTTTCGGGAATCCATTCCCATCATTAGGCATACATAAATCACGAAATTATGTTTAGGCCTACATTAGAAATCAATGATACTTTTTGTGGTTGAAATTGCTTTGGTATCCAAAAAATATTAAAAAAACAGTTTAAAAAAATACGAATACAAAAACCTAGTCGATATATAAAAACACATGGATATCTGAGGTCCTTTATAATTATGATAATTAAAACATTTGTGATAAAAATAGATTGTGAAAAAAAAACAATATATATGTATATATATATATATATATATATATATATATATATAAGTGAATTGTCGAAATTACTGTCGAGGGGATGTGGCTAAAAGCTATAAAAATATTCGAGAAAATTCTTGAAGAAAATGCTTTAACTACGAACAAAACAAAGTATATCAACAAAGGGCTTATAGTAATGGCAGTCAG
>NC_090730.1:49376599-49411599 GCF_036898095.1 Palaemon carinicauda
CTCGTACATCTCATAACCTTACTCTTACCCACATTAACTCTCAACTTCCTTCTCTCACACACTCTTCCAAATTCTGTCACTAATCGTCCAAGCTTCTCTTCTGTGTCTGCAACCAGTAAAGTATCATCCGCAAACAACAACTGATTTACCTCCCATTCATGGTCATTCTCGTCTACCAGTTTTAATCCTCGTGCAAACACTCGAGCATTCACCTCTCTCACCATTCCATCAACATACAAGTTAAACAACCACGGCGACATCACACATCCCTCTCTCAGCCCAACTCTCACCGGATACCAATCACTCACTTCATTTCCTATCCTAACACATGCTTTACTACCTTTGTAGAAACTTTTCACTGCTTGCAACAACCTTCCACTAACTCCATATAACGTCATCATATTCCACATTGTTTCCCTATCAACTCTATCATACGCTTTCTCCAGATCCATAAATGCAACATACACCTCCTTACCTTTTTCTAAATATTTCTCGCATATCTGCCTAACTGTAAAAATCGGATTCATACAACCCCTACCTCTTCTAAAACCACCCTGTGTTTCTAAGATTGCATTCTCTGTTTTATCCTTGATCCTATCTATCAATACTCTACCATACACTTTTCCAACTACTCTTAACAAACTAATACCTCTTGAATTACAACACTCATGCACATCTCCCTTACCCTTATATAGTGGTACAATACATGCAAAAACTCAGTCTACTGGTACCATTGATAACACAAAACACATATTAAACAATCTCACCAACCATTTAAGTACATAACACAATACACATATCAAACAGTCTCACCAACCATTCAAGTACAGTCACACCCCCCTCCTTCAACATCTCAGCTCTCACACCATCCATACCAGATGCTTTTCCTACTGTCGTTTCATCTAGTGCTCTCCTCACTTCATCTATTGTAATCTCTCTCTCTCTCATTCCCATCTGCCATCACAGGCACCTCAACACCTGCAACAACAATTATATCTGCCTCCCAATTATCCTCAACATTCAGTAAACTTTCAAAATATTCCGCCCAACTTTTCCTTGCCTCCTCTCCTTTTACCAACCTTCCATTTCCATCTTTCACTGTCTCTTCCATTCTTGAGCCATCCTTCCTTACACTCTTCACTTCTTTCCAAAACTTCTTCTTTTTCTCTTCATATGAATGACCTAATCCCTGATCCCACCTCAGGTCAGCTGCCCTCTTTGCCTCACGTACCTTGCGCTTTACTTACACATTTTTCCCTTTATATTTTTCATACTTATCTGTACTATTAATCTGCAGCCATTCTTCAAAAGCCTTCTTTTTCTCTTCCACTTTTACCTTCACTCCTTCATTCCACCATTCACTGCCCTTCCACATGCTGCCTCCAACAACCTTCTTTCAACACACATTACTTGCAATCCCAACAAAATTTTCTTTTAGTAACTCCCACTCCTCCTCTAAATTGCCAGTTTCTCTTACTTTCACTTCATCATATATCATATATCATATATCAGTATATATATATATATATATATATACATATATATAAATATATATATATATATATATATGAAGCTATACATATATATATATATATATATATACATATATATATATATATGTATATATATATATATATATACATATATATATATATACATATATATATATATATATATATATAAATATATATAAATATATATATTATTATTGACCTGTTATTTGTATTAAGGCTATATTACAGACATGCAATTGTAATAAGTGTAGCCTAGAATTTACTTTTCTTGATACTACTTTATGATCGTAAAATTATTTCAGTATTTCTACATTTGTCATTGTACAAAAAAATGGTGTCTGTAAGATTCAAAACGTAAAGTGCATCCAAAACTATGTTGTTTACCTTTATTATATAGACATGGATATTTTTTGCTCAATTCATTAGTATAAGCTCGTATAATTGACATAATGTGCTAAATTTACTGTATTGTCGTTACACCAGTAGCATTCCGCTCAATCTAGTTTTGAAAACCACTTGAGAATTGGTGGGTCATTTTCACATTAGCTATTCCATAAACATTTATTGAAGAGGATATGTTTAAGTTTTATTTGCACGTGTTTATTGTATGATTTCTGTTTAATATTACATTTTTTTTTTTTTTTGCACTTCACACCCACAATCAATTTCTATCCCATCATATGGAAATATTGTTTATCATATATGTTATTCTGTCTTTTTCACCTCTTTTTCTTCTTTTGACCATTTGACTAATATGGTCATCTGTAGAGCAGGGCCAGCCGATCAGGTCAACTTCCTCTTTCTATTTATATGTCTTTTAACTTCTATCCTCCTATATGCCTCATCGTCTGATTACGTCCCACACTCTTCCTACCCCATCACTGGCATGTTCTTAGCTCTATTGATTGGTTCCACCTCCTCCATTCTTCCATATCATGGTATCTCAGAAGAGCTTCCCTATCCTTATTCTATACATTACCTATATCACAATCACACATTCTTGGTATATCTCAACTCCCTCCTTTCCAGCAAGGATATTCCAGCAATCAATCTCACCTTCCCCACCTCGGTTCTTTCCAAGTCCCTCCCCTCCCCTCTTAATTGTCCAATTTTCTCCCCCATAATATAGAGGGGAACTTATAACTGTCATACTGTTCTTAATTTTGAGTTTTTATGTCCTTTCCTAGTCTAGAACAGCTACAGTTAGGTATATTTCTCTCCATGTTTTCACTTTTTGTCTCACAGCTTTCTCAGTACCGTTCTCCTTTGTTATTATTGGTCCCAAGTAGTTTAACCCATTGATCTCTTTTACAACTATACCATCTTTCACTTGAAAGTTTACTTCTTCATGACCTCTACTTCTATCCATTAGCTCTGTGTTTCCCATCTTTACCTTCATCTCATTTCTTTCTAGGACTTCTTTCCATTCTAAAAACGTACCTTTTGGTTTTTCTTTTGTGTCTGCTATAATGTTTAAATCATCAGCAAATATCAGATCCCACAGAGCGTCACTACTCCTCAATTCTGAATAAAGTGTTTATAAAAAATACAAACAGAAATTTATTCTGAGCAGATCCCTCATAAAGGCCAACCTCCACAAGGAATGCCTAAATCTCCTCATATTCTTTCTCTCTACGTTGGTTCATGCCCCTCTCATACATCATCCTCACTAACTTCACCAACTTCTCCTATAGCCCTTTTAATCTCAAACAACAATTTACTAATCTTCTTGGTACCCTACGATTCACATTTCCAAGATCCAGCAAATACATGCAAACATTCCTGTTTCACTCTAGATAATCCTCGTGAACTTGTCTTATTATAAATATTGAAATCGATGTGCTCTCTCCTTTCATAAACCCATATTACTGCTTATATATATATATATATATATATATATATATATACTCCTAATCTTCCTTCTATTACTCTTTCTAATAATTGAATACATGCTCCAAAAAAACTGTATTCCTCTGTACTTCCCGTAGTATAACACCTATTTTTTTACCAATTTACAATTCGATTACCCAGTTATCTTCTCAGTATCTTGGCATTTCTTCTAAATCTCAGATTTTTTTTTTTATTTGCGTGTGTACCCACTTTTTCTATATATCCAAATAACTTATAGATTTTTCCTATTATTAACTTTAGTTTCCTTTAATAGTTCTGAAAAATATTCTCTCTGTTTTCTCTTGACTTTCTCTCCTATTATTTCAACAGATATTGAGCCTTTATATAAGATGTTCAGGCAAAGATGTCAAAAAATTTCAAACATACTTAAATAAAGGCATACTAAAACAGGCTCTGTTAACAGTGAGGGGGGAAAGTGAAAAAAAAAAAAAAATAAAAAAAAAATAAAAAAAAAATATCGTGTACGAGCATGTATGAAACACGTGCGGTACACGGTTCAATATACCCCCGAAAAAAGACATGCATGAAATAAGGTGCCCTGTTCTTGAGAGGCATACTCTAGGCAGTTCATCTAGCAGGAGCTACACATGTCTTAGGCGATCAATTGAAACCTAGTCTTCTTTCCATCGAATGTTAATTAAGAAAGTCATCTATTCAGATTATTCACGAGGAAAGGGCCTATGTAGGAATGGTGTTATATACGGCTAACTAGTGTAGTTGCGCAGGAAAATGTGCATTGGAGAGGTGAAATCTGTTGGTGTGTATTGCTTAGCCTGGAGCTTGTAATTTTTGCTGGATTTAGTAAATTTTCTCACAAAAGGACGTATGCGCTGGAGATTATTGAACGAGGTTGCGAAAGGAAAAAAATTGGCAGGGATGACCAATGGGTTTACATAAACCATTCCAGCTGCTGAGACATCCAGGGCATCTTTATGAGTGGTCTTTAGTCCCAGGAAGACAAAGGGAACCTGCATAAACCATTTGGAATCATTGCAGCAGAAAATCAAAGCAGCTTTGAAGGGGCAATGAAAACGTTCAACCATTCCACTAACAGCAGGGTTGTAAGAGCTTGTCTGATATAGGGTGATGACCAGGAGATTTGCTAATGCTATCTACAATTGAGAGGGGAAAAGGGTGCCTTGTCAGAAGTAATATGTTCAGGGATATCAAAGCTCATTATTCCAACTGAAGTAAGGCAGATTTACATTAGGTAGACATTGCAGTTTTCATGGGAATTGCTTAAGGGATGTGAAAGGACATGAATGAAATCAAACATATGTCGACGCATGAGAGCAGGTATCCATGGTTTTGGTCTATCAGTACTGACATCACAGAGGAGGCTGGTGTTGGAGCCATCGAGGGCTATATCTTCTAAAGAGAGGGATGTGCAGGATATCCTACGTGCATGGTACTCTGGCTCTTTTCGCTGGGCATCTGCCAAGGCATTGTAATCTAATCTCAAATTAATGGACACCAATGTGTTTCTTGACAGGGCATTGGCTACAGGATTTATTTTCCAAGGGACAGATTAACGAGTGAAATTGTATTCAGTCACGGGGGAGAGAGTTCGGGGTTGATGGGCAGACCAGATGTTGTACTCTAGAGTGCAGGCATGCACCAGAGGCATGTGTGTCAGGGGTAGATACATTACTTTCAAATGGATATAATGAAACCAAAAATATCTATTCTAAGTCTGAGCAGCGAGGCGAAACGAGTTTCGACTGTGGCCCTGTTTGGGCAATCATGTCATCTCTTCATTTTCATCAGCATTTTGGAAGTAAACCAAGCCTCACCAAGAGCGCCTGCTGCAATAAGGAAACTGTCCTGTTTCACCAAGATGTCATTGTCTCAATTAGTGGAGTCAGCATATTTTGAGAAACCGAGCAGGAGGGAAATCCTTGTTTAGTATATGTCATCTTGGAAGGACACGCACTGCTCTTTTATGACGACTTAACACGTGGTCTAGAATGCATCAGAAATTTCTTCTAGAAGCTTCCATGTCGTGATCGAAGTAGGCGTTTTTGAGGAAGCCAAAAGAGATGCAGAATTGTTAAAAAGAATGCATTCTATGGTGGTGACCACTGCCCACTGTAATCAACTCTGCCCATACATGGGTTTATAAACTTCAAGAAGAGATTGTCCAAGAGAGATAGCATGGGACATGACAAGAGAGGACATGTCCGAAGCATATAAGATCTTAGTCCTAGTGAGATAAAAAGTCTAATAGAGCCAAATTCTAACCTTCCCTTCAGACAACAAAAGCCTATCTCCAAAAGATCCTGTTATGGCGAAAAAGAAGAGATAAATTGAAGCAGCCAGACCTCCCTGTTTATGACAAGTAGCCAACACTGCCTGTAGCCTGCCTTCGTTCAACAGTATCATCGAATCCTTGGAGGAAGCCCTCTGATGTCCCTTATTGATGCCACCCTTTTTGTGACTTCTTCGAATCCGGTCATCGTGCCAGTTTCATCTGAACTTCAGCCGCCCTTCTGCAACGCTCTTAAGCCTTACTTCAACAGTATCATCGAATTCTTTGAAGAAAAACTCTGATGTCCCATCTTGATATCCCCCTTTTTGTGACGTCTTCAAATCCGGTCATCGTGCCAGTTTCATCTGAACTTTAGTCCCCCTTCTGCAACGGTCTCAATCCTGAAGTCTCCGTACCAGTATCGTCTTAGCAGCTACAGAAAACTAATCATTAAGTATTTCTAGAAACCTTATTGGTTGTTTCCCTTTTCTATTGGTGTTTGATTGTTTTGGTTGGTCAGTTAAAGTAACCAAAGAAGTAACATTAGTTTTCTTTGTAAGTTTGTGAATAAACATGTGTTTTTTCGTGTGTTTGTTTTTATATTCCTTTCCCATATTATAGTCGGTGTTGTTGATATTTTTTTTTTTTACTTATTAAAAGAACCTGTAACGATTTTAAGATCATAACAATATGGTACATGCAAATGACAAATGGCATACCTTCTAAGAAGTGGCGAAAATTAAGGGCAGTCAAATACATCTCAAGTGGTCAAAGGAAGAATGTCTGGATTCCACATAGGATAGGTTTTTTTTTACTGAATAAGCTGAATTGATGGGGCAAGCTACTGACCATCTGCTCTAGTACTACCCTATTAGCGATGTTGTGGTGGGATGTTGCAACAACCCCAACACCCTTGAATCACTCTAACTGAGAAATGTCTCTTTTGCACAAACTTTCCCTTTCCGTTATCATAAACTGGACTCTTACACGGAAGGGAAATGAAAACAAAACATAACCTTAATACTATATTCCTTAAAACTGAAATAGTTAACAAAACCTCTCCACAATCAAATAAACCCTAACAAAACTTAAAATTAACCACACGCCGGAACCAATACTTGTTTATGTGTGGACCTCTTTGTCCACACAAGAGCCAAAAGTCCTTTTATAGCCCAACCACAACTCTGTAGCCACCGAAACACTGACAAATTTCAATACACAACTGTATTAATTGATTTTGTTTGGGAACGTTATCATCATCATCATCATCATATGTAATCGTAATCGTAATACACAAGCCACGTCATCAACTGTTTAGCAATCCAAAAGAGCAGTCTAAATATAATCAATTCCAGGCCAGGTCAGCAACTATAGATCGGCATTCAACGAATAACTCTCCAAAGGAGGAATTATGGTCTGCAAAATAAAAAAGAAAAACACTTACTAACACTCCTAGGTAACTAAACTATCGCACTATAATCAAAGATAAATAATAAACTTTCTATTATTCAGAATCACTCCTAGCAAAGATAAATAAATTGTACTTACTGTCCAAATAATCAAACACTTACACACTGGTCGAAAAAATAATAATTATAATTCAGCATTCACACGCACAACTGCCTTTAGCTAAAACATAAACAAACAATATCATTTATACCAACAGTCTTTCTCACAATAAACAATTGATACACTAACTACCTCTCTCTCTCTCTCTCTCTCTCTCTCTCTCTCTCTCTCTCTCTCTCTCTATGGATTTAGCAAAGAAAAAATAAATAAAAATAAAACAAAAATCTATCCTCCACATTCCTCCCCCTTACCTTGCCAAATGCGTCTTATACAACACTTACCTATTTTGTTTTTGTAACCCAGTCGTGGTCCGCAACAAGACCTCTGCTCCGTGTGACTGGGCCTTCATATACTCTCTCATTCACTTCTTCCATATCGCTATCATTCATTGTCCTATTCCGATTCCCATCTATACTCCTATCATCTAATATATCATGCACTATCCCTTCTACCTGACTATCATATGGCCCTAAATCCTCACTTATTTCCGTCAGCAATTCATCCATTTCATCCAAACCATCTTCTACTTTATTAAAAGATTCATCCATACTACTTATTATTTTACTATCTCTCATTCTCACATTCGTCATCCTTTCTTTTACATCATCTAAGGAGAAGCCACACACATTATAGGTATCATTGATACTCAGCCATGATTCATATGTATTTACACATTTATCTTCCATACTCACCTGTACATTTACACCCTGGTCATGCATATTCAAATTCCTATCTATACTTATAAATTTCCCTTGCACTTTCTCCTCACTTAATACTTTCAAACGCCTCTTTTTCCTATATTCAACAAACACTAATTTTTTATTTTCCAACCCTAACTTCTCATGTATACTGGGTTCATACTTACTCATCTCCAACCAATTATTCATCCTATTCTCACGAACATTGCTCCTATTACTTCCACACAAACAGGAGGACTCACCCCGCTGAACCCTCTTACACTCTAGTTTCCTGAACATCCTGGCTGATTTAATCCCTTCTTCCTACATACTCTAGCTACATTCCCATCTACACCATATTCAGTACACTTACCCTGCGGCTCCTTGCACATTCTAGCATAATGACCATCCTTACCACAATTACCACAAATCACATTCATATGATTACTACGACATCCACTCGCTATGTGCTTATTCATACCACCCCGATAACATTTTACCCCTTTCTCTTTCTTGCACTCGCTAATTCTATGCTCTACCTCACCACACCAAAAAAAACAAGCACATAGAGTCCATCTACATTCATTCTTTTTATGACTTTCCTTTCCATACCTATAACACTTTTCATCACCGACACGACTATCTGACATACCTCGGTGACCACTCACACTCCTATCTCCATTGCGCCAATTACTCCGCCTAAATCCACCATTTGGTTGCACAGTTCCTCCATTACCTGATCAGCTATCCTCATTAGCTCTCTCGAAATTGCATCCTTATACCTACCAAATTCTATTACACTTTCTTCCATTCCCGCACTTACACTCACAGATTTACTTTCTTTGATGCATCTATCTAACTTATAATCCTCAACTATCTCTAGTATATCATCCTATATCAAACTATCATGCGTCCTCCTCATTTTCTCCTTCCGTTTCAAATTAATAAATTCACAAAGATTTTCAGGTACTGTCGCCAAGAACTTCCTCATTAATTCCTTATTCTCATTTATACCTTCATATCCATACTTCTTCCTTGCTAACGTTTCTAACCGACGTACATACATAGAAATAGCCTCACCCACATTCATTCGAGCCTCATCAAAATGATTTTATGCCTATACTTAACACTCGTTTCATACGTTTTACTTGCCCAGTTATCCTACCTTTCAAACTATTATATTGAACCTCCCCCACACTCATTATCATACCATACATCGTCAACAAATACCCAGTCAAATATTCTCCTAACACCCTAGCCCAAACTCTCTTACTTATCCTGAAAATAACTCTCATAATCATTAAAAACCTCGTATACATCCATACTACTATGCTCATTGAACCTTTCACACTGAAGGACCTCTCTCATAAACACAGTTTTACACACATCACGTTCATTCTCACTGCTATCATCACTGCTACCTTCGTTCTTGTTTCCTACTTCCTCGCAAGAATATAAAGATTCTAATTCCACACTCATACTCCTATCCTTCATTATACTCTTCCCAGCCCTTTTATTACTCACTACTTTCACCCATTCACGATCATCCTCACTCTCATCTTGACACCTTTTCTTCTCTTTCTTCACATCACTTTTACCTTTCCTTTCTTCCTTCCTCTCACCTTTCTGTTCATCCTTACTATACCTAATCCCGTTACCTTTACTATCACTATTACTATCATTATTACTTCTTATCCCATTATCATTTACCTTAACCTTTTCTTCCACCAGCAACGCTTTACCCATAGCACAGGCCACTCCTCCGACTGTGCCTTCACCCATGAACTCTTTAATTATATTCATTACTTGACCTGTCATCACCACAAACCGTTCATCCATATGCTCATCCATTTGCCTCTCATTCTCTTGTATCCTAACCTCTAACCATTCTTCCACTCTCTCTCTCTACTGTTACCTTTAACTCCCTAAGCTTCTTCTGCATCGCCTCATTCTCACAGTTAAACCTCTCATTTTCTACTATCAACGTCTCTTTCTCAACCATCAACTTCTGCTCCCGTTCTTTAACCAACCACAATTACTCCCTCAATATTAATTGATTTTGGTTGTGAACGTTATCATCATCATCATCATCATACGTAATCGTAATCGTAATACACAAGCAACGTCATCAACTGTTTAGCAATCCAAAAGAGCAGTCTAAATATAATCAATTCCAGGCCAGGTCAGAAACTATTGATCGGCACTCAAAAAATAACTCTCCAAAGGAGGAATTATGGTCTGCAAAATAAAAAAGAAAAACACTTACGAACACTCCTAGGTAAGTAAACTATCGCACTATAATCAGAGATAAATAATAAACTTTCTATTATTCAGAATCACTCCTATCAAAGATAAATAAATTGTACTTACTGTCCAAATAATGAAACACTTACACGCTGGTCAAAAAAAAAAAATATATAATACAGCATTCAAACACACAACTGCCTTTAGATAAAACATTAACAAACAATATCATTAATACCAACAGTCTTTCTCACAATAAACAATTGATACACTAACTACCGCGCTCTTATTCTCTCTCTCTATGTCTCTCTCTCTCTCTCTCTCTCTCTCTCTCTCTCTCTCTCTCTCTCTGGTTTTAGCAAAGACAAAATAAATAAAAATAAAACCAAATTCTATCCTCTTCCCCTTTACTTTGCCAAATGCTTCTTATAAAACACTTACCTATTTTTTTTTCGTAACCCAGTCGTAGTCCGGAACAAGACCTCTGCTTCGTGTGACTGGGCCTTAATATACTCTCTCATTCACTTCTTCCATATCGCTATCATTCATTGTCCTACTCCGATTCCTATCTATACTCCTATCATCTAATATATCATGCACTATCCCATCTACCTCACTATCATATGGCCCTAATACCTCACTTATTTCCGTCAGCAATTCATCCATTTCATCCAAACCATCTTCTACTTTATTAAAAGATTCATCCATACTACTTATTATTTTACTATCTCTCATTCTCACATTCGTCATCCTTTCTTTTACATCATCTAAGGGAAAAGCCACACACATTATAGGTATCATTGATATTCAGCCATGATTCATAAGTATTTACACGTTTATCTGGAATAATCACCTGTACATTTACACCCTTGTCATGCATATTAAGATTCCTATCTATACCTATAAATTTCCCTTGCACTTTCTCCTCACTTAAAACTTTCAAACGCCTCTTTTTCCTAAATTGAACAAACACTAATTGTTTATTTTTCAACCCTAACTTCTCATGTATACTGGGTTCATACTTACTCATCTCCAACCAATTATTCATCCTATTCTCACGAACATTGCTCCTATTACTTCCACACAAACAGGAGGACTCACCCAGCTGAACCCTCTTACACTCTAGTTTCCCGAACATCCTGGCTGACTTAATCCCTTCTTCCTACATATTCTAGCTACATGCCCATCTACACCATATTCAGTACATGTAACCCGGGGCTCCTTGTACATTCTAGCATAATGACCATCCTTACCACAATTACCACAAATCACATTCATATGATTACTACGGCATCCACTCGCTATGTGCTTAGTCATACCACACCGATAACATTTTACCCCTTTCTCTTTCTTGCACTCTCTAATTCTATGCTCTACCTCACCACACCCAAAATAAGCACCTAGAGTCCATCTACATTCATTCTTCTTATGACTTTCCTTTCCATACCTATAACACTTTTCATCACCGACACGACTATCTGACATACCTCGGTGACCACTCACACTCATATCTCTATTGCGCCAATTACTCCGCCTAAATCCACCATTTGGTTGCACAGTTCCTCCATTACTTGCCCTAATACTCCTATCTATTACCTGATCAGCTATCCTCATTGGCCCTCTCAAAATTGCATCCTTATAACTACCTAATTCTATTACACTTTCTTTCATTCCAGCTCTTACACTCACAGATTTACTTTCTTTTAGGCACCTATCTAACTCATAATGGTCAACTATCTCTAGTATATCATCACATGTCAATCTGTCATGCGTCCTCCTCATTTTCTCCATCCGTTTCAAATTAATAAATTCACACAGATTTTCAGGTACTGTCGCCAAGAACTTCCTCATTTATTCCTTATTCTCATTTATACCTTCATATCCATACTTCTTCCTTGCTAACGTATCTAACCGACATACATACATAGAAATAGCCTCACCAACATTCATTCGAGCCTCATCAAAATGATTTTATGCCTATACTTAACACTTGCTTTCATACGTTTTACTTGCCCAGTTATCCTATCTTTCACACTATTATATTGAACCTCCCCCACACTCATTATCATACCATACATTGTCAACAAATACCCAGTCAAATATTCTCCTAACACCCTAGCCCAAACTCTCTTACTTATCCTGACAATACCTCTCCTACTCCTTAAAAAACTCGTATGCATCCATACTACTATGCTCATTGAACCTTTTACACTAAAGTACTTCTCTCATGAATACAGTCTTACACACATCACGTTCATTCTCACTGCTATCATCACTGCTACCTTCGTTCTTGTTTCCTACTTCCTCGCTAGAATATAAAGATTCTAATTCCACACTCATACTCATTATCCTTGATTATACTCTTCCTACCCCTTTTCTTACTCACTACTTTCACCCATTCACGATCATCCTCACTCTCATCCTGACACCTTTTCTTCTCTCTCTTCATATCACTTTTACCTTTCCTTTCTTCCTTCCTCTCAACTTTCTGTTCATCCTTACTATACCTAATCCCCTTAACTTTACTATCACTATTACTATCACTATTACTTCTTTTCCCATTATCACTTACCTTAACCTTTTCCTCCACCAGCAACGCTTTACCCATAGCACAGGCCACTCCTCCAACTGTGCCTTCACTCATGAACTATTTAATCATATTCATAATTTGACCTGTCGTCACCACAAATCGTTCATCCATACGCTCATCCATTTGCCTCTAATTCTCTTGTATCCTAACCTCTAAACCTTCTTCCAATCTCTCTCTCTACTGTTACCTTTAACTCCCTAAGCTTCTTCTGCATCGCCTCATTCTCACAGTTCAACCTCTCATTCTCTACTATCAACGCCTCTTTCTCAACCATCAACTTCTTCTCACGTTCTTTAACCAACCGCAATTACTTCCTCAATATTAATTGATTTTGGTTGTAAACGTTATCATCATCATCATCATCATCATCATACGTAATCGTAATACACAAGCCACGTCATCAACTGTCTAGCAATCCAAAAGTGCAGTCTAAATATAATCAATTCAGGCCAGGTTAGCAACTATAGATCGTCGTTCAAAGAATAACTCTCCAAAGGAGGAATTATGGTCTGCAAAATATAAAAGAAAAACACTTACGAACACTCCTAGGTAACTAAACTGCTGCACTATAATCAGAGATAAATAATAAACTTTCTATTATTTAGAATCACCCCTAGCAAAGATAAATAAATTGTACTTACTGTCCAAATAATCAAACACTTACACGCTGGTCGAGAAAATAATAATGATAATACAGCATTCACACAAACAACTGCCTTTAGTTAAAGCATAAACAAACAATATCATTTATACCAACGGTCTTTCTCACAATAAACAATTGATACACTAACTACCCCGCTCTCTCTCTCTCTCTATCTCTCTCTCTCTCTCTCTCTCTCTCTCTCTCTCTCTGGATTTAGCAAAGAAAAAGTAAATAAAAATAAAACAAAAATCAATCCTCCACATTCCTCCCCCTTTTTTTGCCAAATGCGTTTTATACAACACTTACCTATTTTTTTTCGTAACCCAGTCGTAGTCCGCAACAAGACCTCTGCTTCGTGTGACTGGGCCTTCATATACTCTCTCATTCACTTCTTCCATATCGCTATCATTCATTGTCCTATTCCGATTCCCATCTATACTCCTATCATCTAATATATCATGCACTATCCCTTCTACCTGACTATCATATAGCCCTAAAACCTCACTTATTTCCGTCAGCAATTCATCCATTTCATCCAAACCATCTTCTACTTTATTAAAAGATTCATCCATACTACTTATTATTTTACTATCTCTCATTCTCACATTCGTCATCCTTTCTTTTACATCATCTAAGGAAAAGCCACACACATTATAGGTATCATTGATACTCAGCCATGATTCATATGTATTAACACATTTATCTTCCATACTCACATGTACATTTACACCCTTGTCATGCATATTCAGATTCTTACCTATACCTATAAATTTCCCTTGCAATTTCTCCTCACTTAAAACTTTCAAACCCCTCTTTTTCCTATATTCAACAAACACTAATTTTTTATTTTCCAACCTTAACTTCTCATGTATACTGGGTTCATACTTAGTCATCTTCAACCAATTATTCATCCCATTTTCACGAACATTGCTCCTATTACTTCCACACAAACAGGAGGACTCACCCAGCTGAACCCTCTTACACTCTAGTTTCCTGAACATCTTGGCTGACTTAATCCCTTCTTCCTCAATACTCTAGCTACATGCCAATCTACACCATATTCAGTACACGTACCCCGCGGCTCCATTCATATTCTAGCATAATGACCATCCTTACCACAATTACCACAAATCACATTCATATGATTACTACGACATCCACTCGCTATGTGCTTAGTCATACCACACCGATAACATTTTACCCCTTTCTCTTTCTTGCACTCGCTAATTCTATGCTCTACCTCACCAACCCAAAAAAAACAAGCACATAGAGTCCATCTACATTCATTCTTCTTATGACTTTCCTTTCCATACCTATAACACTTTTCATCAACGACACGACTATCTGATATCCCTCGGTGACCACTCACATTCCTACCTCTATTGCGCCAATTACTCTGCCTAAATACACCATTTGGTTGCACAGTTCCTCCGTTACTTGCCCTAACACTCCTATCTATTACCTGATCCGCTATTCTCATTGGTCCTCTCAAAATTGCATTCTTATAACTAACAAATTCTATTATACTTTCTTCCATTCCAGCACTTACAATCACAGATTTACTTTCTTTTATGCACATATCTACCTCACAATCCTCAAACTATCTCTAGTACATCATCCCATGTCAATCTATCATGCGTCCTCATTTTCTCCTTCCGTTTCAAATTAATAAATTCACACAGATTTTCAGGTACTGTCGCCAAGAACTTCCTCATTAATTCCTTATTCTCATTTATACCTTCATCTCCATACTTCTTTCTTGCTAACGTTTCTAACCGACATATATACATAGAAATAGCCTCACACACATCCATTCGAGCCTCATCAAAATGGTTTTTTGCCTATACTTAACACTCGCTTTCATACGTTTTACCTGCCCAGTTATCCTACCTTTCTCTCTATTATATTGAACCTTCCCCACACTCATTATCATACCATACATCGTCAACAAATACCCAGTCAAAAAATCTCCTAACACCCTAGCCCAAACTCTCTTACTTATCCTGACAATAACTCTCATACTCATTAAAAAACTCGTATACATCCATACTACTATGCTCATTAAACCTTTCACACCGAAGTACTTCTCTCATAAACACAGTCTTACACGCATCACGTTCATTATCACTGCCATCATCACTGCTACCTTCCTTCTTGTTTCCTACTTCCTCGATAGAATAAAAAGATTCTAATTCCACGCTCATACTCTTATCCTTGATTACACTCTTCCTAGCCCCTTTCTTACTCACTACTTTCACCCATTCACGATCATCCTCACTCTCATCCTGACACCTTTTCTTCTCTTTCTTCACATCAATTTTACCTTTCCTTTCTTCCTTCCTCTCACCTTTTTGTTCATCCTTACTATACCTAATCCCTTTAACTTCGCTATCACTATTACTATCACTATTACTTCTTTTCCCATTATCACTTACCTTAACCTTTTCTTCCACCAGCAATGCTTTACCCATAGCACAGGCCACTCCTCCGACTGTGCCTTCACTCATGAACTCTTTAATCATATTCATTATCTGACCTGTCATCACCACAAACCGTTAATCCATACGCTCATCCATTTGCCTCTCATTCTCATGTATCCTAACCTCTAACCCTTCATCCACTCTCTCTTCTGTTACCTTTAACTCCCTAAGCTTCTTCTGCATCGCCTCATTCTCACAGTTCAACCTCTCATTCTCTACTATCAACCTCTCTTTCTCAATCATCAACTTCTGCTCCCGTTCTTTAACCAACCGCAATTACTCCCTCAATAACTTGTCCTGCTCTTCCATTTTTTTTAGTCTTGGATCTAATTCCTAATCCTATCAGTCCTTCGTCCAAGATTCCAGCTAACAATCCTACCTCGGCAATCCCTGTTCGGGCGGCAAAATAATGTGGCGGGATGTTGCAACAACAACCCTCACACCCTTGAATCACTCTAACTGGCAAATATCTCCTCTGCACAAACTTTCCCCTTACGTTATCATAAACTGGACTCTTACACAGAAGGGAAATGAAAACAAACAATAACCTTAATACCATATTCCTTAAAACTAAATTAATCAAAAAAACATTTCCCCACTCAAATACACCCTAACAAAACTTAAAACTAACCACACACCTAAAACAATATTTGTTTATGTATGGACATTTTTGTCCACACAAGGGCCAACAGTAATTTTATAGCCCAACCACAACTCTGTAGCCACCGGAACACAGACAAATTTCAAGACACAATTGTATTAACTGATTTTCGTTGTGAACGTTATCATCATCATCATCATCATCATACGTAATCGTAATACACAAGCAACGTCATCAACTGTTTAGCAATCCAAAAGAGCAGTCTAAATATAATTAATTCCAGGCCAGGTCAGCAACTATAGAACGGCATTCAAAGAATAACTCTCCAAAGGACGAATTATGGTCTGCAAAATAAAAAAGAAAAACACTTATGAACACTCCTAGCTAACTAAACTGCTGCACTATAATCAAATATAAATAATAAACTTACTATTATTCAGAATCACTCCTAGCGAAGATGAATAAATTGTACTTACTGTCGCAATAATCAAACACTTCCACAATGGTCGAAAAAAATAATAATGATAATCCAGCATTCACACACATAACTGCCTGCAGCTGCAGTCAAATAAAAAGGCCATTTACCCTAGACATTCACCACTGGCGTAACCTAACTAAAGACATAAAAAAAACCAATTTCATTTATACCAACAGTCTTTTTCACAACAAACAATCGATACACTAACTACCTCTCTCTCTCTCTCTCTCTCTCTCTCTCTCTCTCTCTCTCTCTCTCTCTCTCTCTCTCTCTCTCTCTCTCTCTCTCTCTCTCTGGATTTGGCAAACAAAAAATAAATATAAATAAAAGAAAAATCAATCTCCCACAACGTAATTTTTCTCAAAATCTTGGTATTAACCAATTCTCTTCCTTTTCCTGTGTCGCTACCAACATTCCAATCTGCAATTCCCATTTTTTCCTTTCTGTTTTCCAATTATTTCTCTTCACAAACTTCTTTTTTTAGCCTGAGTTTTGCTAGTTTCCATAATCGATTGGCTAGACTATCCAATCTTAATGCCTGCAACAAGTTGGATAGGCTTGTTTCCGCCTCCAGCTGTCAGTGTTTCTCCACTTCATGAAAGTAAAGATGTGTATGTTTTATGAAGTCAATGATTCAAACCAAGTGAATAATTCTGAGAGGATATTCCTCTCTCTCACTAGTGATAAATTGTATAATTGTATAATTGCTGTGAGAGCAAATATCATGGTTTATGAAAATATAATAGCAAAAAAAAGCCTCATAATGAAATTTATAATGAAAATGATATAATTTATGGAACAGGCTGCGATTAGTAGGTCTAGCCGTATATTATTAGTCTTATATTCATCTTTATGTATCTGGTTTATAAGTAAATATTAAGTAATAAATAGATTTATTTAGCACTCTATATAATCAAGATATGCATATTCTCTATGATAAGATAAAAATCCATCTCAAGACCCCTTGAAATTGTGCAAGGTGAGATACCCAGATAGTTTTTCTTTTATTTATTAATACCATAACGGATGAAAGAATGATTATGATTTCAATTTACTTTTTATGAAAATTATATATAGCTCGGATAGCAGATTTAACATGTATTTCTTTTTTTCGAGAAAATGTCCTCACGTCTCATTATCCACCCATTAAATAGTAGAATGTGTGCCCCTGTGTCAAAGCACAAATAGTTGCCAGGTCGTGCTTGCTGAATGTATGTATATTTCTTGTTCTGAAATATTGAGGGACCTGGTGAAATTATTTATATTTCACATGTACGACATAATGTATATTGAGTAAGTCAAAGATGTTATAAAGGAAAAGAAATAAGAAGCTGTATGTTTGTAAGTATATTATACAGATTAAACATTTGTGAAGAGAAATTTTAATAACTTCATGTTTGCATGGACAATTTTAGAGCATATGAAAAAGATATAAAAATAGGATACTTCTCCGGTTTGGAACTTATGATATTGGTAGTGAAAACTTAGGATGTCGATATAAAAAGCCGATCATATTAACCCTTTTACCCCCGGGGTATTTGGAAATTTCCAACCCTTAACCCACAAGGGGTTATTTTTTTCCTAGCACATTTTGCAGTATATATTTTTTTAAATTGCTCTAACAGCCTTAATTTTTGTCATAGAGAGGTCAGGGTGGTCTCATTCTCTTGGAAAATGCCTGAATTTTCTCAAAAAATTATCAAAAAATATGAAAAACAAACTTTTATAGCATTTTTTTTGCAAGGACGTAGTGGTACGTCCATGGGGGTAAAGGGATGGCTTTTGTGAAACGTACCAGTACGTCCTTTGGGGGTAAAAGGGTTAACAGACTATATATTCAGATATAAGACTTTCCTTTCATTATTTCTTATCTTATTTACTGCTTCTACTATTTTTGAACGAAAACATATGATCATAATTGTTATAGAAATTTACGGAAATTGTGATCATCCTGAAGGGAAATTCTCTGTATTCGTATGCGTTAAACAAAATAATTCTAGATGTTAGAGATAACAGCAATGAAGGGATTAATGCTTGTAGCTATACAGTATTTTTATATATTGCCTATATTTACATTTCCTTTGTTGTCTGTCATCGAATGTAAAATAATGCAGAGGCAAACTGGAACTTTTCTCAGTTTTCGTGAATGCCACCACTCCTCAAATGAATGAAATTTCCAAATCTGTAGTTCTACGGAGAATATAGAGTAAAGAAATATACAGAAGCTGGTAACAACAACTATGAATAGGATGAAAACATTCCCATCTACACCATATTCAGTACACTTACCCTGCGGCTCCTTGCACATTCTAGCATAATGACCATCCTTACCACAATTACCACAAATCACATTCATATGATTACTACGACATCCACTCGCTATGTGCTTATTCATACCACCCCGATAACATTTTACCCCTTTCTCTTTCTGGCACTCGCTAATTCTATGCTCTACCTCACCACACCCAAAATAAGCACCTAGAGTCCATCTACATTCATTCTTTTTATGACTTTCCTTTCCATACCTATAACACTTTTCATCACCGACACGACTATCTGACATTACTCGGTGACCACTCACACTCCTATCTCCATTGCGCCAATTACTCTGTCTAAATCCACCATTTGGTTGCACAGTTCCTCCATTACTTGCCCTAAAACTCCTATCTATTACCTGATCAGCTATCCTCATTAGCTCTCTCGAAATTGCATCTTTATACCTACCAAATTCTATTACACTTTCTTCCATTCCCGCACTTACACTCACAGATTTACTTTCTTTGATGCATCTATCTAACTTATAATCCTCAACTATCTCTAGTATATCATCCTATATCAAACTATCATGCGTCCTCCTCATTTTCTCCTTCCGTTTCAAATTAATAAATTCACAAAGATTTTCAGGTACTGTCGCCAAGAACTTCCTCATTAATTCCTTATTCTCATTTATACCTTCATATCCATACTTCTTCCTCGCTAACGTTTCTAACCGACGTACATACATAGAAATAGCCTCACCCACATTCATTCGAGCCTCATCAAAATGATTTTATGCCTATACTTAACACTCGTTTCATACGTTTTACTTGCCCAGTTATCCTACCTTTCTCACTATTATATTGAACCTCCCCCACACTCATTATCATACCATACATCGTCAACAAATACCCAGTCAAATGTTCTCCTAACACCCTAGCCCAAACTCTCTTACTTATCCTGAAAATAACTCTCATACTCATTAAAAACCTCGTATACATCCATACTACTATGCTCATTGAACCTTTCACACTGAAGGACCTCTCTCATAAACACAGTTTTACACACATCACGTTCATTCTCACTGCTATCATCACTGCTACCTTCGTTCTTGTTTCCTACTTCCTCGCAAGAATATAAAGATTCTAATTCCACACTCATACTCCTATCCTTGATTATACTCTTCCTAGCCCTTTTATTACTCACTACTTTCACCCATTCACGATCATCCTCACTCTCATCTTGACACCTTTTCTTCTCTTTCTTCACATCACTTTTACCTTTCCTTTCTTCCTTCCTCTCACCTTTCTGTTCATCCTTACTATACCTAATCCCGTTACCTTTACTATCACTATTACTATCATAATTACTTCTTATCCCATTATCACTTACCTTAACCTTTTCTTCCACCAGCAACGCTTTACCCATAGCACAGGCCACTCCTCCGACTGTGCCTTCACCCATGAACTCTTTAATTATATTCATTACTTGACCTGTCATCACCACAAACCGTTCATCCATATGCTCATCCAATTGCCTCTCATTCTCTTGTATCCTAGCCTCTAACCATTCTTCCACTCTCTCTCTCTACTGTTACCTTTAACTCCCTAAGCTTCTTCTGCATCGCCTCATTCTCACAGTTAAACCTCTCATTTTCTACTATCAACGTCTCTTTCTCAACCATCAACTTCTGCTCCCGTTCTTTAACCAACCGCAATTACTCCCTCAATATTAATTGATTTTGGTTGTGAACGTTATCATAATCATCATCATCATACGTAATCGTAATCGTAATACACAAGCAACGTCATCAACTGTTTAGCAATCCAAAAGAGCAGTCTAAATATAATCAATTCCAGGCCAGGTCAGAAACTATTGATCGGCATTCAAAAAATAACTCTCCAAAGGAGGAATTATGGTCTGCAAAATAAAAAAGAAAAACACTTACGAACACTCCTAGGTAACTAAACTATCGCACTGTAATAAGAGATAAATAAGAAAATTTCTATTATTCAGAATCACTCCTAGCAAAGATAAATAAATTGTACTTACTGTCCAAATAATGAAACACTTACATGCTGGTCAAAAAAAAAAAAAATTATAATACAGCATTCAAACACACAACTGCCTTTAGATAAAACATTAACAAACAATATCATTTAAACCAACAGTCTTTCTCACAATAAACAATTGATACACTAACTACCCCGCTCTCATTCTCTCTCTCTATGTCTCTCTCTCTCTCTCTCTCTCTCTCTCTCTCTCTCTCTGGATTTAGCAAAGACAAAATAAATAAAAATAAAACCAAATTCTATCCTCTTCCCCCTTACTTTGCCAAATGCTTCTTATACAACACTTACCTATTTTTTTTCGTAACCCAGTCGTAGTCCGGAACAAGACCTCTGCTTCGTGTGACTGGGCCTTCATATACTCTCTTATTCACTTCTTCCATATCGCTATCATTCATTGTCCTACTCCGATTCCTATCTATACTCCTATCATCTAATATATCATGCACTATCCCATCTACCTGACTATCATATGGCCATAATACCTCACTTATTTCCGTCAGCAATTCATCCGTTTCATCCAAACCATCTTCTACTTTATTAAAAGATTCATCCATACTACTTATTATATTACTATCTCTCATTCTCACATTCGTCATCCTTTCTTTTACATCATCTAAGGAAAAGCCACACACATTATAGGTATCATTGATACTCAGCCATGATTCATAAGTATTTACACATTTATCTGGAATAATCACCTGTACATTTACACCCTTGTCATGCATATTGAGATTCCTATCTAAACCTATAAATTTCCCTTGTACTTTCTCCTCACTTAAAACTTTCAAACACCTCTTTTTCTTTTATTGAACAAACAATAATTGTTTATTTTCCAACCCTAACTTCTCATGTATACTGGGTTCATATTTACTCATCTCCAACCAATTATTCATCCTATTCTCACGAATATTGCTCCTATTACTTCCACACAAACAGGAGGACTCACCCAGCTGAACCCTCTTACACTCTAGTTTCCCGAACATCCTGGCTGACTTAATCCCATCTTCCTACATATTCTAGCTACATGCCCATCTACACCATATTCAGTACACGTACCCGGGGCTCCTTGTACATTCTAGCATAATGACCATCCTTACCACAATTACCACAAATCACATTCATATGATTACTACGACATCCACTCGCTATGTGCTTAGTCATACCACACCAATAACATTTTACCCCTTTCTCTTTCTTGCACTCTCTAATTCTATGCTCTACCTCACCACACCTAAAATAAGCACCTAGAGTCCATCTATATTCCTTCTTCTTAGGACTTTCCTATCCATACCTATAACACTTTTCATCACCGACACGACTATCTGACATCCCTCGGTGACCACTCACACTCATATCTCTATTGCGCCAATTACTCCGCCTAAATCCACCATTTGGTTGCACAGTTCCTCCATTACTTGCCCTAACACTCCTATCTATTACCTGATCAGCTATCCTCATTGGCCCTCTCGAAATTGCATCCTTATAACTACCAAATTCTATTACACTTTCTTTCATTCCAGCTCTTACACTCACAGATTTACTTTCTTTTAGGCACCTATCTAACTCATAATGGTCAACTATCTCTAGTATATCATCCCATGTCAATCTATCATGCGTCCTCCTCATTTTCTCCTTCCGTTTCAAATTAATAAATTCACACAGATTTTCAGGTACTGTCGCCAAGAACTTCCTCATTAATTCCTTATTCTCATTTATACCTTCATATCCATACTTCTTCCTTGCTAACGTATCTAACCGACATACATACATAGAAATAGCCTCACCAACATTCATTCGAGCCTCATCAAAATGATTTTATGCCTGTACTTAACACTTGCTTTCATACGTTTTACTTGCCCAGTTATCCTATCTTTCACACTATTATATTGAACCTCCCCCACACTCATTATCATACCATACATTGTCAACAAATACCCAGTCAAATATTCTCCTAACACCCTAGCCCAAACTCTCTTACTTATCCTGACAATACCTCTCCTACTCCTTAAAAAACTCGTATACATCCATACTACTATGCTCATTGAACCTTTTACACTAAAGTACTTCTCTCATGAATACAGTCTTACACACATCACGTTCATTCTCACTGCTATCATCACTGCTACCTTCGTTCTTGTTTCCTACTTCCTCGCAAGAATATAAAGATTCTAATTCCACACTCATACTCATTATCCTTGATTATACTCTTCCTACCCCTTATCTTACTCACTACTTTCACCCATTCACGATCATCCTCACTCTCATCCTGACACCTTTTCTTCTCTTTCTTCACATCACTTTTACCTTTCCTTTCTTCCTTCCTCTCAACTTTCTGTTCATCCTTACTATACCTAATCCCCTTAACTTTACTATCACTATTACTATCACTATTACTTCTTTTCCCATTATCACTTACCTTAACCTTTTCCTCCACCAGCAACGCTTTACCCATAGCACAGGCCACTCCTCCAACTGTGCCTTCACTCATGAACTATTTAATCATATTCATTATTTGACCTGTCGTCACCACAAATCGTTCATCCATACGCTCATCCATTTGCCTCTCATTCTCTTGTATCCTAAGCTCTAAACCTTCTTCCAATCTCTCTCTCTCTACTGTTACCTTTAACTCCCTAAGCTTCTTCTGCATCGCCTCATTCTCACAGTTCAACCTCTCATTCTCTACTATCAACGCCTCTTTCTCAACCATCAACTTCTTCTCACGTTCTTTAACCAACCGCAATTACTCCCTCAATATTAATTGATTTTGGTTGTAAACGTTATCATCATCATCATCATCATCATCATACATAATCGTAATCGTAATACACAAGCCACGTCATCAACTGTTTAGCAATCCAAAAGTGCAGTCTAAATATAATCAATTCCAGGCCAGGTTAGCAACTATAGATCGTCATTCAAAGAATAACTCTCCAAAGGAGGAATTATGGTCTGCAAAATATAAAAGAAAAACACTTACGAACACTCCTAGGTAACTAAACTGCTGCACTATAATCAGAGATAAATAATAAACTTTCTATTATTTAGAATCACCCCTAGCAAAGATAAATAAATTGTACTTACTGTCCAAATAATCAAACACTTACACGCTGGTCGAGAAAATAATAATGAAAATAGAGCATTCACACAAACAACTGCCTTTAGTTAAAGCATAAATAAACAATATCATTTATACCAACGGTCTTTCTCACAATAAACAATTGATACACTAACTACCCCGCTCTCTCTCTCTCTCTCTCTCTCTCTCTCTCTCTCTCTCTCTCTCTCTCTCTCTCTCTCTCTCTCTGGATTTAGCAAAGAAAAAGTAAATAAAAATAAAACAAATCTATCCTCCACATTCCTCCCCCTTTTTTTGCCAAATGCGTTTTATACAACACTTACCTATTTTTTTTCGTAACCCAGTTGTAGTCCGCAACAAGACCTCTGCTTCGTGTGACTGGGCCTTCATATACTCTCTCATTCACTTCTTCCATATCGCTATCATTCATTGTCCTATTCCGATTCCCATCTATACTCCTATCATCTAATATATCATGAACTATCCCTTCTACCTGACTATCATATAGCCCTAAAACCTCACTTATTTCCGTCAGCAATTCATCCATTTCATCCAAACCATCTTCTACTTTATTAAAAGATTCATCCATACTACTTATTATTTTACTATCTCTCATTCTCACATTCGTCATCCTTTCTTTTACATCATCTAAGGAAAAGCCACACACATTATAGGTATCATTGATACTCAGCCATGATTCATAGGTATTAACACATTTATCTTCCATACTCACATGTACATTTACACCCTTGTCATGCATATTAAGATTCTTACCTATACCTATAAATTTCCCTTGCAATTTCTCCTCACTTAAAACTTTCACACCCCTCTTTTTCCTATATTCAACAAACACTAATTTTTTATTTTCCAACCTTAACTTCTCATGTATACTGGGTTCATACTTAGTCATCTTCAACCAATTATTCATCCCATTTTCACGAACATTGCTCCTATTACTTCCACACAAACAGGAGGACTCACCCAGCTGAACCCTCTTACACTCTAGTTTCCTGAACATCTTGGCTGACTTAATCCCTTCTTCCTACATACTCTAGCTACATGCCAATCTACACCATATTCAGTACACGTACCCCGCGGCTCCATTCATATTCTAGCATAATGACCATCCTTACCACAATTACCATAAATCACATTCATATGATTACTACGACATCCACTCGCTATGTGCTTAGTCATACCACACCGATAACATTTTACCCCTTTCTCTTTCTGGCACTCGCTAATTCTATGCTCTACCTCACCACACCAAAAAAAACAAGCACATAGAGTCCATCTACATTCATTCTTCTTATGACTTTCCTTTGCATACCTATAACACTTTTCATCAACGACACGACTATCTGACATCCCTCGGTGACCACTCACATTCCTACCTCTATTGCGCCAATTACTCTGCCTAAATACACCATTTGGTTGCACAGTTCCTCCGTTACTTGCCCTAACACTCCTATCTATTACCTGATCCGCTATTCTCATTGGTCCTCTAAATATTGCATTCTTATAACTAACAAATTCTATTATACTTTCTTCCATTCCAGCTCTTACACTCACAGATTTACTTTCTTTTATGCACATATCTACCTCACAATCCTCAACTATCTCTAGTATATCATCCCATGTCAATCTATCATGCGTCCTCATTTTCTCCTTCCATTTGAAATTAATAAATTCACACAGATTTTCAGGTACTGTCGCCAAGAACTTCCTCATTAATTCCTTATTCTCATTTATACCTTCATCTCCATACTTCTTTCTTGCTAACGTTTCTAACCGACATATATACATAGAAATAGCCTCACACACATCCATTCGAGCCTCATCAAAATGGTTTTTTGCCTATACTTAACACTCGCTTTCATACGTTTTACCTGCCCAGTTATCCTACCTTTCTCACTATTATATTGAACCTTCCCCACACTCATTATCATACCATACATCGTCAACAAATACCCAGTCAAAAAATCTCCTAACACCCTAGCCCAAACTCTCTTACTTATCCTGACAATAACTCTCATACTCATTAAAAAACTCGTATACATCCATACTACTATGCTCATTAAACCTTTCACACCGAAGTACTTCTCTCATAAACACAGTCTTACACGCATCACGTTCATTATCACTGCCATCATCACTGCTACCTTCCTTCTTGTTTCCTACTTCCTCGATAGAATATAAAGATTCTAATTCTACACTCATACTCCTATCCTTGATTACACTCTTCCTAGCCCCTTTCTTACTCACTACTTTCCCCCATTCACGATCATCCTCACTCTCATCCTGACACCTTCTCTTCTCTTTCTTCACATCAATTTTACCTTTCCTTTCTTCCTTCCTCTCACCTTTCTGTTCATCCTTACTATACCTAATCCCTTTAACTTCGCTATCACTATTACTATCACTATTACTTCTTTTCCCATTATCACTTACCTTAACCTTTTCTTCCACCAGCAATGCTTTACCCATAGCACAGGCCACTCCTCCGACTGTGCCTTCACTCATGAACTCTTTAATCATATTCATTATCTGACCTGTCATCACCACATACCGTTCATCCATACGCTCATCCATTTGCCTCTCATTCTCATGTATCCTAACCTCTAACCATTAATCCACTCTCTCTTCTGTTACCTTTAACTCCCTAAGCTTCTTCTGCATCGCCTCATTCTCACAGTTCAACCTCTCATTCTCTACTATCAACCTCTCTTTCTCAATCATCAACTTCTGCTCCCGTTCTTTAACCAACCGCAATTACTCCCTCAATAAATTGTCCTGCTCTTCCATTTTCTTTAGTGTTGGATCTAATTCCTAATCCTATCAGTCCTTCGTCCAAGATTCCAGCTAACAATCCCACCTCGGCAATCCCTGTTCGGGCGCCAAAATAATATGGCGGGATGTTGCAACAACAACCCTCACACCCTTGAATCACTCTAACTGGCAAATATCTCCTCTGCACAAACTTTCCCCTTACGTTATTATAAACTGGACTCTTACACAGAAGGGAAATGAAAACAAACAATAACCTTAATACCATATTCCTTAAAACTAAATTAATCAACAAAACATTTCCCAACTCAAATACACCCTAACAAAACTTAAAACTAACCACACACCTAAAACAATATTTGTTTATGTATGGACATTTTTGTCCACACAAGGGCCAACAGTACTTTTATAGCCCAACCACAACTCTGTAGCCACCGGAACACAGACAAATTTCAAGACACAATTGTATTAACTGATTTTCGTTATGAACGTTATCATCATCATCATCATCATCATCATCATACGTAATCGTAATACACAAGCAACGTCATCAACTGTTTAGCAATCCAAAAGAGCAGTCTAAATATAATTAATTCCAGGCCAGGTCAGCAACTATAGATCGGCATTCAAAGAATAACTCTCCAAAGGAGGAATTATGGTCTGCAAAATAAAAAAGAAAAACACTTACGAACACTCCTAGCTAACTAAACTGCTGCACTATAATCAAATATAAATAATAAACTTACTATTATGCAGAATCACTCCTAGCGAAGATGAATAAATTGTACTTACTGTCGCAATAATCAAACACTTCCACAATGGTCGAAAAAAATAATAATGATAATCCAGCATTCACACACATAACTGCCTGCAGCAGCAGTCAAATAAAAAAGCCATTTACCCTAGACATTCACCACTGGCGTAACCTAACTAAAGACATAAAAAAAAACAATTTCATTTATACCAACAGTCTTTTTCACAACAAACAATCGATACACTAACTACCTCTCTCTCTCTCTCTCTCTCTCTCTCTCTCTCTCTCTCTCTCTCTCTCTCTCTCTCTCTCTGGATTTGGCAAACAAAAAATAAATATAAATAAAAGAAAAACCAATCTCCCACAACGTAATTTTTCTCAAAATCTTGGTATTAACCAATTCTCTTCCTTTTCCTGTGTCGCTACCAACATTCCAATCTGCAATTCCCATTTTTTTCTTTCTGTTTTCCAATTATTTCTCTTCACAAACTTTTTTTTTTAGCCTGAGTTTTACTAGTTTCCATAATCGATTGGCTAGACTATCCAATCTTAATGCCTGCAACAAGTTGGATAGGCTTGTTTCCGCCTCCAGCTGTCAGTGTTTCTCCACTTCATGAAAGTAAAGATGTGTATGTTTTATGAAGTCAATGATTCAAACCAAGTGAATAATTCTGAGAGGATATTCCTCTCTCTCACTAGTGATAAATTGTATAATTGTATAATTGCTGTGAGAGCAAATATCATGGTTTATGAAAATATAATAGCAAAAAAAAAGCCTCATAATGAAATTTATAATGAAAATTATATAATTTATGGAACAGGCTGCGATTAGTAGGTCTAGCCGTACATTATTAGTCTTATATTCATCTTTATGTATCTGGTTTATAAGTAAATATTAAGTAATAAATAGATTTATTTAGCACTCTATATAATCAAGATATGCATATTCTCTATGATAAGATAAAAATCCATCTCAAGACCCCTTGAAATTGTGCAAGGTGAGATACCCAGATAGTTTTTCTTTTATTTATTAATACCATAACGGATGAAAGAATGATTATGATTTCAATTTACTTTTTATGAAAATTATATATAGCTCGGATAGCAGATTTAACATGTATTTCTTTTTTTCGAGAAAATGTCCTCACGTCTCATTATCCACCCATTAAATAGTAGAATGTGTGCCCCTGTGTCAAAGCACAAATAGTTGCCAGATCCTGCTTGCTGAATGTATGTATATTTCTTGTTCTGAAATATTGAGGGACCTGGTGAAATTATTTATATTTCACATGTACGACATAATGTATATTGAGTAAGTCAAAGATGTTATAAAGAAAAAGAAATAAGAAGCTGTATGTTTGTAAGTATATTATACAGATTAAACATTTGTGAAGAGAAATTTTAATAACTTCATGTTTGCATGGACAATTTTAGAGCATATGAAAAAGATTCAAAAATAGGATACTTCTCCGGTTTGGAACTTATGATATTGGTAGTGAAAACTAAGGATGTCGATATAAAAAAACCGATCATATTAACAGACTATATATTCAGATATAAGACTTTCCTTTCATTATTTCTTATCTTATTTACTGTTTCTACTATTTTTGAACGAAAACATATGATCATAATTGTTATAGAAATTTACGGAAATTTTGATCATCCTGAAGGGAAATTCTCTGTATTCGTATGCGTTAAACAAAATAATTCTAGATGTTAGAGATAACAGCAATAAAGGGATTAATGCTTGTAGCTATACAGTATTTTTATATATTGCCTATCTTTACATTTCCTTTGTTGTCTGTCATCGAATGTAAAATAATGCAGAGGCAAACTGGAACTTTTCTCAGTTTTCGTGAATGCCACCACTTCTCAAATGAATGAAATGTCAAAATCCGTAGTTCTTCGGAGAATATAGAGTAAACAAATATACAGAAGCTGGTAACAACAACTGTGAATAGGATGAAAACTGTCGTTTCTTTTCAACCTTCCTCAAACTCCATTGCTGATATTTTATCTATTCTTTTTGCCTAAATCAGTTTTACAGTCAATCAGTAACTTATTATTTCTAGACATCGTCTCTATACTCCCAAGACCTTCATATTACTAACTCGTTGTTAATTATTATTATTATTATTATTATTATTATTATTATTATTATTATTATTATTATTATTATTATTATTATTATTATTATTATTATTATTATTATTATTGTCGCTTTTGTTGATATCTATAGCACTTTGACAAACAAGAAATATTAACATAATTCACTGAACAGGCACTATCCTTAGCTTCAATATTCAAGGGCCTCTCCAACATGACTCCAATCGTTTTCTATACGTCTATTACCTTCAATTGACCCGGTATGAGGCCAGAACCTCTTTTGCATTCTCTTTTAAAGTTCGATATCAAATATTGTTGCAAAATAGATTCTGTACAAATTATTTCGATGTCATTCAGTGATCCCAGAAATTTCAGAGAACCGCAGTATATTCTGCACCATTTCTTATTATTTCTAATATTTCAACTTCCGCTCTTCTTTGATAAATAGCACAGAAAGTTGTTAGCAAATGAGAATGCTATAATAAGTAATTTTTACTCCTGTAATGCATTTCCCAGTTTCTATACTCCGCATAATCAGATTAATTGTGAACTACCCGATTGCTACAACGTTCAATGGTACTGCTATGGCAAATGTTGCGAATTATAGCCATGACCTGCTTCTAATATTTTCTATAAATAGAATTTAGGAATAATGGATCGAGAAAAATTTTTGGTTGCTAGCTTGAGGAGAGAAACAATGAGCCAAACATTGCTTATTTCTATCAATTATGCTAAATTATAACTTCCATAGTCCAACTCTAACACAGCGAGCGTACACACATATAAGAGCACACTTAAGACATGGGACAAACGAACCATTAGCGAATGAACAGTAGGTGAAAGCAAGGAAAAAGGTACGTGAATCAACTGTTTGTAATGAGCAGTTGTGTGAGACTTTTGAAATAAAAAGAATAGAACCATAAGTGGCCAATATCAGGTAAGGAAACTTCAAAGAAATAACTGATAGAGAAGCAATATGTTAGTTAATGAAAATATTTGAGACAGGATTTGTTACTGCAAATGAGTAAATATTTTTTCATGATGTAACTCAAGCGTATATGAAACTTTGCAGCCAGGAGAATAACTGGTTCAAATTTAATATTAGCTTGAGGCAGTGGTTTGTTACTTGGTCAAAGATTCAAATACTTCCATTTATTATACAAGTGCCAGGCCCTTTGTATAAAGGTTTATTAATTGATTATCACAATTTTTGCACTTCATATAATTTTCTCTGACTTAGAACTTGCACATATAGTTCTAAACAACATTCAGACAGCCTTCTTTCTAGAAAGGCGTTTCCTACAAATGCTTTTATTGTATCAAATATATGAAATCATCACTATCCCTTAATCATATTGAATTTAATGAATTTCAAATACGACATAAACATCAAGAATCATAGTATTCCTAATTAAAAAAGTTTCATTATTCAACAATTTTTGCACTTCATATAATTTTCTCTGACTTAGAACTTGCACATATAGTTCTAAACAACATTCAGACAGCCTACTTTCTAGAAAGGCGTTTCCAACAAATGCTTTTATTGTATCAAATATATGAAATCATCACTATCCCTTAATCATATTGAATTTAATGAATTTCAAATACGACATAAACATCAAGAATCATAGTATTCCTAATTAAAAAAGTTTCATTATTCAACAAAAAAAAATTATCAGTGATAGTATATTTAATCATCAGAGTCAGAATCATCGTTCATCATCCTAATGTTTGGCATCATTAATCTCATCACGTGACATTTTTTCAAAGAGTTCATTTCCCAAGATATGCGTCATTTCAAGGATGATAATTTTCATTGCAACTACATATCCTGGGTATGAGATAAGAGATATGCTCTTTTCAGATATAGAGATAGGTTTTGCATTATCAGCTCTCAAAAGTACTGATCCCTTACTCTTTCCCTTCCTCTGCCTATAAATAGACATATTCATTCACAGTCTCTAGAGGTTCGTCCATAAACTATATTTGTTGTCTCTGCCTTTTCATTAAATTACATAATATTTTTATACAATTTCATTTTCAGTTCTACAGTTCTGCTTTAACTATTTAAATCTTCTATCATCATCTGCAATAACTCCCATTCTTCAAAAATAGAACTATGTCATCTGTAAATCTCAAGTTGTTAAGGTATTTCTCTTTTATGTTAATTCAAGCATTTTCAATATCTAAATTCTTAAAAAAGAAAAAACAAATCTAGAAATGCGGTAAACAATATAGGACTGATTTCTCTCCGAATTTCTTACTTTTTTTTTAGTTTTAGGATTGTGGATATGGCCTGGCTTAGTAAGTCTATAAACAGACAGGAGTGGAAGGATATGTCTGAAGCCTTTGTCCTGCAATGTACTAGTTATAATTGATGATGAAGAGGATGATATATATATATATATATATATATATATATATATAATTAGCAATCCATGTTCGAGGATGGTTATGTAAGGGGATTCCTCCTACCTTAAGGTGATGGATTGTGTTTAAGGCGATAGACACTCTGTCTCTTCGGCTTCAACCCTCGATGCCCGATGGATCATGTTACTGGTATTAGCATGGTCCAGATGAGGTCACTCACCTTAGTTCGATAGGTACTGCGCATCACAAGGAACTATGGCTATCATTTGATGAGTCTTTCCCAGGGGTTCTTAGACTTTATTGCCTTGCGCCCCCCCCTTCTGCATTAAGCATAGGTCTCCCTCCCCCCCTCCCCCCTTGAAATTTTTGCCAAAGTAGAAAGTACCGTATATATGTATGTATGTTTTTATAAACAATATGTTGCGTTTTGTGTGCTAATATACTTCATTGGTTATGTGAGTATATGGATGAATGATAGATTTCTATTTCATTGCTGTGGATTTTTTATAGGAATGCATTTTACTCTATTTCAATCAAATAAACATTGTTCATAGAAAATGGGTCAAATAAATATATTATGATGAAACAAAATTCTATCATAATCCTTTCCCAAACTGTTTTAGCATTGAACAGATTACAGTTATTACATTGATAGAAAATACTGGAAAAAATAGTAAATACTGCAAAAATAAACAATTTTTACTCTCAATACAATCATTCATGAATCATGACCACATCAAAAAATATTACACATCCTCCTTAGTAATTGATTTATCCATATTTATGTAGTATTGTAAAACAAAAGACATCATAATTACTACATTTTTATTTTCATTGTTACTATTTTAACTACTTGCGCCCCCCTTGACGCTCCTGGCACCTCCCTAGGGGGGGAGTACCCCTTAGTTTAAGAAGCACTGGTCTATCCAATGAATCCTTCATGGTTTTACTCAGGGTAAGAAAAGAGAAAATCAAGCATGGACCTCAGTCAAAGGGTGATAAGTACCTTCTGGTTTATGAACACTAAAAAAAAAATGGTAATTTTAATGTAAGAACCAAGAATGAAATTTAGGAGTTACAGCAATAGAGGAAGAATTTATTAAATACAGGTTGAATATCTAAGCCTTAACTGAAATACGTTGTAAGGGACTTGTTCAAGAAATCATAGACTAAGACTATGTATATATATATATATATATATACATATATATATATATATATATGTATATATATATATATATATATATGTGTGTGTATATATATATATATATATATACATATATGTATATATATATATATATATATATACTCATGAAGAACAGATGGAGTTGAAATAGAAGGGGTAACAATGAAGATGATACCAAGAACCGAATTGGCATTAACGGAATGGTGAGCTTTTAATAGCACATTGTTACTTGAAAAGCTTAAATCAAAGCATTGCAATATAAGGGTCATAGTTTGCTACGCACCAACTAATGATTCCCCTGAAGAAAGGAGAGATGAATACTATGAAGAACTGAAGAGTGTAATAGATGAGATCCTAGAGAGAGATATGAAAATTGTGATTGATGCCTTGAATGCTGAAGTTGGAAGGAATAATCAAGGTATAGCTAATGTGATATCATTATAGGTCATGGCAAAGTTGCAAATGAAAATTTGGTACTTTTAATAAGTTTTTATTCATTAAACAATCCTGTTATTGGAGGTAATCTTTTCTAGTACAATGACATCCACAAATATACATGGACTTCACCATGTGGTAATTACAAAAATCAGATCACATAACCGTTAGTAAAGAGAAAAGGATGAGTCTACAAAATGTAAGAAGATGTAAAGGTGCAGATATTGGTAGTGATCACCAGATCCTCATTGCATCTATGAAATTAAAACTGAAAGCACCCAACAGAAATGTAGATGGAATACTAGATTTTATACGACTAAGCATCTAGAAGATGTGCGATGAGCACAGAGAAGTCATTGTAAATGAAAGCAAGAATTGATTTGCAGTGTTAGCGTTTTTAGGAAACAAAGAGCTGACAATTAATAAAGAATAGTATGATATTAATAATATATATCAGTCAGTTGGAATTGAAGTTTTGGGACATGCAGTTACAAGAAGAAAACCACGAATATCAAATGCTACTTGGGATACTTTAAAACGGAGACAAAGACAGCAATTGTTTGTTGAACGTTTCCGAAAAAAAAAAAAAAAAAAAAAAAGGAAAATTATATGGTAAAGCATGCTAAGTATTTCAATATTGATAGTGAGGTCAAAAGAAAAGTCAGGAACGACAGGAGAGAAAATTTAGATGAGAGCGCAGATGAAGCTAACATAGCTTCAAGGAGTGGCTTTGGTGTTAGAATTACTCACAGAATTATCAATGAAATATCTGCTGGGGCAAAGAATAAGAAGGATTATATACCCATCAAAAAGAGCTACGGATCTGTTATAGCAACAGAGGATGAAGAAAGACAACGTTGAATGGAACACTTCAATGTGGCTATGAATAAGAGATATGTAGGGAATAATTTCATTTATATACCTGATGCTGAGGAAGATCTTGATGTTCCATTGAATGAATTCAGTGTATTTGAAGTTGAAGCTATCATTAAAAAATCTG
>NC_090730.1:49416599-49419099 GCF_036898095.1 Palaemon carinicauda
CAAGCATTAGTCGATCTGATCAGTGGTAAACTTGAGAAAAGAGGATGTATTGTCATCAATTCACCTGGTGATGCTGATATATATGTCACTAAGGTTTCAGTTGAAGCATCATAATTCCATACCCCTATGTTGATTGGATAAGACATAGACCTTCATTATGCATAGACAGATAGCAGGGACTTTTATTTCAGGTCAGAATAATCACCTGCTACAACGGTGTACCACATCAACAGTCTTGAGTCAGTCCTAGGAAATAAACTATGCTCTCAGCTCCTTTTCATTCACGCTTTTTCTGGTGTAATAGTTCATGACACATCTTTGGTGTAGGAAAAAGGGCTGAACTTCAAAGTTTGACAAAGGCAATTCTGTGTTGCAATCTTATGCTGATCAATCCCTCTCTACAAACAAAGAACAAAAAGTAATTGAATATACTGGAGCTAAGGTAATGGCTCTACTATTTGGTGGGAAGGGTGTAGAGCCACTGATATCTTTGCGCCATATTGCCCTATCCAAGAAAATTGTGTCCTTAAAATCTTTTGTAGCACCGAAACATCTACCCCCAATAGTCTTCATCCAAATTTCATTCCGTCAAAGTTTATTGCCAGATAACAGTGTGGATTGTGAAAGACAGTGACATAGGTGTGTTTATCTGAGGTTGGAATATAGAGGACACTAAGTTAACACCAGTAGCGTCAGATATCAATGCAGCTCCTAACAATTTATTAAAGATAATACATTACAACTTCAAATCTGCCTGTCGATCATTGCGGTATAGTTGTATGGTGTAAGGATTAACATGTAAACCTGCCTGTGGACAATGCCTATTAGAAAATTGTGATAGTCCATACATACATGCCAAATTAAGTGAAGAGGAAGATTAAGTGTATCAATTAGAGTCTATGTATTATCACTGCACTTAATAGACAGAAAGATTACCTTATTAAGTTTAGACTTTAATGACTCTGGTAAGAAACCAAACACACTAATTTCATAAGTTATGTACTGTTAAGCTATTGTACGTTTTGTGTTTGATATTTGATATCATACGGTTACTTCAGGATACATTGGCATATCAGTGGCCATTATTAGATACCATCATGTATTTCTTTATTTGATGAACAAAAGAAAATTTTACTGTTTCTAGTGTATTCTTTGAGCCAGAAAACCTAGGTGTAGAAATCTTATCTAACCTAATACTAAGGAAGTTAATTACACTTTTATGCATTTCCCAGCTTTGTAATACTTGCAATTTGGTAGAGTTTTAGTATGATATTTTGCACATCATATTAATCCAGAAAAAGTTGTTAAATCTAGCAATTCTTTAAGGTTAAACAATATTTGTACTTGACTATATATGTTTGAAGAGATTGGTATATTATCATCATCTCCTCCTACGCCTATTGACGCAAAGGGCCTAAGTTAGATTTCGTCAATCGTCTCATTATTGAGATTTTAATTCAATACTTCTCCATTCATCATCTTCTACTTAGCACTTCTTAGTCTCCAGCCATGTAAGCCTAGGTCTTCCAACATTTCTAGTGCCTTGTAGAGCCCAGCTGAATGTTTGGTGGGGGGATGGGGGGTGCACAGATCATGCCCAAACCATCTCCATTCACCCCTCATCAAAATCTCATCCATATATGGGACCCAAGTAATCTTTCTTATAGTTTCATTTGTAATCCTGTATTGCCATTTAACTCCTAATATCCTTCCGAAGGCTTTGTTCTCAAATCTACTAAATCTATTGGAGATTGTTTCATAGTCATACCATGACTCATGTCCATATATTAACACCGATATCACTAAAATGATACATAGTTTGAATTTTATATGTAATATTAGGCGATTTTATTTCCAAATTTCACTTACCCTAGCCATTCGCTGATTTGCTTTTTTTTCAATCTTTCACTAAACTCTGTATTGGAGATCACAGTTCCTAAATTCTTAAATGATTCTGCCTCAGTAATCCTTCCTCCTTCCAATGATATTTTATCTTCCATAGTATAATTCGATCTCATCATCACTGTCTTTCTTCTATTTATCTTCAGCTAACCTCGTGTGATATATCATGCATTCTGTTAAGCAATCATTAAAAATCATGTTCTGTTATGATAAGACAGACAACATCATCACCATACATTAGGTCTGCTCATTCCAATCACCAATCCAAGCTAGTCCTTCTCCCCCATCTTAAAATGTTTTTCTCATTACAAAATCCATGAAGAGGATAAACATGGGTGACAACACATCCCTTTGGAGTACTCCGCTGTTCACTGGAAATTCATGTGATAGGACTCCATTAACATCGAATTCACGTTTGCTATGCTCATGAACAGACTTGATAAAGGTTACATATTTCAGAGGAATTCCATAATAACACAGGACTCTCCACAAAACTGGTCAGTGCACGCTATCAAAGGCTTTTTCATACATACACACACACATACACACGCACACACACACACACACACATATATATATATATATATATATGTATGTA
>NC_090730.1:49431158-49441158 GCF_036898095.1 Palaemon carinicauda
ACATAATTACCATTATATATATTTTTCTTGGTATTGATTTTGATATCCATTTTCAAAAATCAAAGATGGAGTTATGAAAATGCTTAATGTGGTGTCGGGTATTTTTTTTTTTTCCTCTCCTTGAATTATCAATAGTTGAGTCACGGTGATAAACAAAATTTACCAGTTTGAATTACAGATGGAAATATTGAGGTATTGTTTCTTATTGTACCTAATCTATATAATTTTACTTTCATTCACATAAAATGGCATCTATTTATAAAACTAAAATAAATCAATTCCATAAATGCTTCCAGCTCCCAAAAGTAGTGAATTCTCGAATGAGTGGTAATTTTGAAATGATCTTTTGTTAGTCGATAGATAAATTCTTTGGGCAAACCAAACGACATGAGATAATTTTTATTATCGATCAAATTAATTTGGGAAGTATACTCCAGTCCAAATTCTAGATTATTGAATTTTCCCGCTAGTGTTTTAACCCTTTTTTTTCATAATCGAGTTTCATCTTAATTATATTTACTGGAAATCTTTTCTAGAATATTTTCATTGTCTCACTTGGATATCTATTCGTTAATCTGAAGACGAGTATACAATTCATTTTCCTTTTTCTCGATTGTTTCTCATTATTTTTACTTTACAAACAGAATGAATATACGTTTGTTATTTCAACCATTGAAATAATAACAATAGGTACGCACATAATCGTTCTCTGTTTTGAAAAGTTATACATTTTCAACTTCTTTTCATATATTTTGGAAGAACTTATATACTTATATAGCAGATGATTCTTATACAAAGATTCCGAGTGTAAGTAAAGAAACAATATCATTCCACCTTAAACATTCATATACTCTTTGTAATGAGGCTCTTGGATGAAGTATTTAAGTATTTAAAGATATAAATTAACGAATAAGATAACCAGAACTGTGAAATTTGGCCAAAAGGAAATTGTTTAGGCTATGCTTATAGAATTTCGGAAATGAGTGATTAGTATTTATTAGTATTTTCCTGAGAGAATTGACCAGATTGGATGGTTTTCTGCTTTAACGTAAAGAAAAACAAGACCAAGCCATAAATTAAAAACAGAACCATTTTATAACACAATTATAACTAGAATTGAGTATCATACGTGTAAAGAAAGAAATCATTTAAATTACAATGCCTTTAAAGTAGTTTAAAAAGTGTGAGAGAGTAATTTTTTTTCTTCTGAAATAGAGTTTGATACTATTAACAACACACATGTAAAAGTGCTGATAACAAAGAGTTTATATTACCAATTGTTTTTGATGTTGCATACTTAGGCAGTGTCGGTTCAATGCAACTGACCATGAAAGAAAGATGGGGAGTAAATGAAAAATCAGTAGCGTTTATAACTGCTATCGGAAGCAATATAGTCTTGTATATAGTTTCTCATTGAACAGTCTTTGAATAATGCCTAAGATACTGCATTCCACTTTTGTTGAAAAGGTGATTTCCAATACCCCAGGATCATTGATCTATATACGATATGAGAGGCGCTGGACTAGGAATATAAACCCAAAAGTGTTCAGTGGGTGACAAATGTAGTGACAATGGCGGTCATGGGCGAAAAAGGGTGTTGTTGTTTGCCAAATACGAAGTGAAAACATATGCAGTGTATGATCGAGCATTGACTTGCTGAATTGTATGCAATTCATGTTACTTTTAAGAGATATTTATGGCTTATATGAATATATCATAAACATAATTATATGTGAAAAATTATCATGTATATATATATATATATATATATATATATATATATATATATATATATATATATATATATATATATATATATATATACATAAACCCCCCCCCACACACACACATATATATATATATATATATATATATATATATATATATATATATATATATATATATATATATATATATATATATATATATATATATATACATAAACCCCCCACACACACAAACATATATATATATATATATATATATATATATATATATATATATATATATATATATATATATATATATATATATATATATATATATATATATATATAAGTGTGCTACTTTTATAAGCACATATTGAGTATGTGTTGTTTAAGATGTGTAAAGCTGGATAACGAAGTACATCTTATTAGCTTTAAAAGTATTTATTGCCTAAAAACAACAGAGTTAAACATCTCCATCATAGAAGGGAGCTGGTTTGGTCGGATGACCAATTCTGGTGAAGTATAGATATGAACTGATTAAATTATCGGTATCACAGATATCGTATGCTTAGTTGATGTAGCATTTTTAACACAATCTCGGAAGACAACTGCATCCGGTGACGTCACAAACTTTCATACACTGATGCATTGGTGTTGACGTTTAAGAAAAATGTTACATTGCTGAGGCTGCATTGTGCATCCAGTTTATGATTTTAGTAACTACAGCAAATCCCACGGCTAGCATCTTCATCCAAAATGACATATTACGTCATGTGTTTTAAACATGTAATAATAATTATTTCATTTATTACATTAGCTCGGCCAGCTATCTCAATTTTTTCAAAAAAAAATTAACAACAAGCCAAAACATGTTTACTAGGCGTGACTGGATATATGTATTATTCTTTGTTTAACTTTAGCCATAAGCAAACGAGGACGAATGTCCAAATAGGCACATCAAAAAATAATAACAATAATGCATATGAAAAGATATTACCAAAGCAAAGGAAAAAAATGCATGATAAATAAAGATCATATATATGGTACATTGCTAGCAAATGATTATATGGTACTAAAAAAGAAATACTGACATACATATGATTCGGTAACTTGTTAAAGAACAATTGTTACCTTTGTCAGAAACATAGATTAACATAATACGGTAACTAATAAAAATATTTGTTACCTTGGTAAAAATTAAATTTTTAGTGCACAAACACGAATTCTTGGTACGTACACGTACCACGGTTTCGTACACACACACACACAGATATATATATATATATATATATATATATATATATATATATATATATATATATATATATATATATATATATATATATATATATATATATATATATATATATATATATATATATATATATATATATATATATATATATATATATATATATATATATATATAGGGCTGATACATTTTATTAGATGCCCATAGATTCTGTTAATTTATTTTTTTTTCTCTTTTCTTTTTAACATTCCAGCTTATATATTTTATTAGATGCCAAGAGAAAAAATTATTTTTTTTTTTTGTAAATGTTTTTTTTTTAAATGTATTTTTAACATTACAAAGTTAAAAAAATTCCTCATTTACATTTTACTAGCTACTAACAGCTTTTCCTACAATTCTAATTCCAACATTTTACTCCTTTATCGAATGAGGTGGCCACTTCAAACGGCTTTAAACTGAATTAAATAAGGAGTTTTGTCTGGACATGGCGAAACATTCTGTTTTAGCTTCCTGCTGTGCCGTAACCTACGCCAAACAAGGATGTTCACGGCGATATATATCATCACCGTGATACCCAGTCCTTCTAGTAGTATGGGGTGAAGAATTTCCTTATAAGTCGGTGACAGGTGGTCCATTTCGGTTAATTTCATCAACCGCTTGGCTATTTGTCTGTTGTACGGGAGAGGTAGTGCTGGCATTGTAGAGGTCCACGTGAAGTTCGCGAAGTAGGCTCGTTTTCTGATAAGTGTCCGTAGACCAGTCACCATGGAATTAGGGGAAGTCCCGATACAACCATCTGCTGCAACGAAGATGTGGGCGAAAGACGTGGATCCGTCATGGCATGATACATTGAAGCCGTCCTTGTCGTATCGTATCCACGAGCCGTTGTTCAGTCTGCAATTGAACTCATTATTGTCAAAGGGATAAAGCTTATCCAGACAATTTTCACTTGTATGGGAGAGAGCACCGTCTAGCACTATACCTAACTCGCATGAATCCATTAAGTTTTTATGGAATTCAAATGAGTCAGCTGTACATATTTTTCTATACATTGCGTCTGAACAGTGAGTTAATTGATTTAAGTCTTTAATGACCGTATATGTTTCCTTGTCTGGGGAAATCAATTCGTGTCCTGTCAAACTGGATATTACTGGATTTGAGTGATTCGTCATGAAAGTCGGAAATGGTGATATCCTGTAAGATTGCCAGGCATCAGAAGAATCAAAGGGAATTGTAATCCTAATCTTGTTATCAACGTTTACTGTAATTAGGCTGTAATAAAATTCTAACCTATGTTCGTCTAACAAAGGAACATAGCCTAGTTTATCCCTTCCGTTCTCCAGAATTAACTTTAAGTAATTTATAGGCAACAAATGGGGCGACAGTACACCATTAGTTGCTAACCTGATAGCTTCTACATAATCCTAGGATTTCTCAATGAAATGTGCAATTCTGTTATGTATGTAATCTATCTTTGAATCATAATTCGTTAACGTTGCCAACTAATCCTGTACTTCCATAATCTGAATGATATTATTTGAATGTTTATTTACTAAATCCATAATCTGATTGATTGAACCTAACTGATTCCTTAGTTCTGACATAATCAATTCATCTTCATGAGTCAAGAACTCAATTTTCTTATTTTGATTACTAATTTTAAGACGATTGGAAATTCCTAAAACTAAACTTGCAACAGACCCAAAGATGTTTAATGCAGCATAAATAAACAGATTTCGTCTTTCTTTATGTTCGTGTCCTCCAGTCCACTTCAAAAGGTCATAAGCCAAAGATCCTGTATCGTAAGTCTTATTTTTCAAGTCATCAGATAGCATCTCTGCAACTTTTAATGTTGATCCAAGCAAACTCTCTGTAGTCAAATGAAAATGTCTTCTATGCAACTCATCCAATGAGGCAGAAAACCTTGAAATGGTGGTTCTTAAGCTAGTGAACTCATTCTCTTGAAGAAAAATTGCTTGCATATTCACTTCTACAACTATGTTGCTTGATGTAATAAAAACGTCTTTTTGTCTTTCAACTATAGTGCCATATTTAAAATTTATACTTTTAGTTTTAGAGCTCATCCCACACGAGAAAAATGTCTGAGCGAACAATATCACTCCCAACAACAAAAAATTCATCTTGGAAACCTGTAACGAGAAAAGTATATGTAATTACTCCTGTATTAAGAAGAAAACTTTTAATCACATAAAGTAAAAATTTTTTCCCGCACTTCTTTCCCTCTCTTTTCTTTTTTCTTTTTAATTTCTTATGTGAGCCAATGGTACTATTCTCTCATCCGTGGGTTGGGATACGTTTTGAACTCTAAACCTATTGGCCGTTAATGTTTCCAAAATGTTAAATAGGCCTTCAAACTTAGGTGTTAGTTTATAATTGAGTCCTTTTCGCACATTGATTTGAATATACACGTTATCACCCACGGTATATGTTTTAGTTGGCTGCGCTATTTTATCATGATTCCTTTTCATTATGATTTGTGATTCTTCTAAATTCTTTCGAAGGATATCATATCGACTTACACTTGCATTTATACATTCTTTTCAAGGATTTGATAGATTAGTTGTAGGCGTTAATACATGGAAAGGCGTTCTAACTGGGGTACCATACAATGCTTCATGCGGTGACATTTTAATTGATATATGATATGAATGATTCAGAGTACTCAGTGCCGTTGGTATTGCAATATCCCAGTTGGGGTCTGATCCCCCTAGTGTTACTCTTAATATATTTAAAATTTTCCTATTTGCTCTTTCCACTAGCCCATTCGATTCTGGGTGATATATCATGTTATTTATTTTCTTTATGCTGAGGAATTCACACAATGAGGTAAGAAAGTGATTATTAAATTCACCACCTGAGTCTGAGATTATCATGTGTGGAATTCCATGTTTACAAATGTAACACTCGTAAAACTTCCTAGCGCATTCAATCACAGTTTTAGTTTTAAGCGCTATTAGTTCTGTATATCGAGTTAAAGCATCTATAATTACTAAGAGGTGCTTATTTCCTCTGTCTGACTCGTAAAATCCTGTTAACAAATCTAAATGTATTCTTTCAAAGTGTTGATTGGGCACAGGATAAGCTCCTAGGCTGACAGGTGTTTTCATATGCCCTTTGTTTTCCTGACATGTGCGACAATTAGCTATGTGTCTTTTTATATCTGTAAGCATCGTATGCCAATAAAACAATGATTTGGCTTTCTGTGACATTAATGAGAACCCCGGGTGTCCATGTAACGGATTTGAATGCAACCAATTCAGGACAGTGGAAATAAGTGAGACTGGTACTACTACCTGGTCGTTAGTTACATGTGGTGTATTGCGGGTTTTCCTTGTCACAGTCCTACACAGAATATTATCTTTGATTATATAATTCTGCTGCTTATACTTTATATATCCCTTTTCCTTATGATTGCCTTTCAAAGCATTTATAATTGTTTCTATTTTCTGATCTTTTCTTTGCTCAGTCTGTAACAATTCAGAGCTCCAGCCTAAATCTTCTTGTTCAGATATCGTTTTAACAATAGGCATGGATGTTGATATATCTATTAATTCAGCTAAAGGCTCCGTACAAGATGACACGGGGTTGCGTGATAATGCATCCACAATGATATTTGCTCTCCCAGGTAAATACCCGATTCTTGCACCAAAATTTTGAATGATCAAATGCCACCGAGTTCGTTTAGGGCTGTGGTTGAAGCCTTTAAAGAACTCTGTTAGTGGTTTATGGTCAGTAAGAACCTTCACGGGATAACCGTAAATTATGAACTTAAAATGCACTAGTGAATTAACAATAGCTAGTCCTTCCTTGTCTATTACTGCATACTTACTTTCGGAAGTTTTCAATTTTCGAGAATAGAAAGCTATAGGGAAAAATTGTTTTTCATATTGCTGAAGCAATACCCCTCCTACTCCTAAGTCTGAGGAGTCTGTTGCAATGAAGAATTCCTTACCGAAGTCAGGAAATTTTAAGATAGGTGAACTACACAGTTCATCTTTCAAGGTATTAAACGCCTGTTGATGTTGCTCAGACCATATGAAATCTACGACCTTCTTCGTAAGATCAGTTAAAGGAGCGGCTATTATTGAATAGTTGCGTATAAAACACCTGTAATATCCACTACAACCCAGAAATTGCTGTATTCCCTTGACATTAGTAGGTAAGGGAAAATTACGTATAGCCGACACCTTATCATGGACTACTTTAAGACCTTGGCTTGACACCATGAAACCCAAATATATTAATTCTGTTTTGAATAATTCACACTTACTAATCTTTACTCTTAAGTTAAGGTGTCTTAATCTCTGTAGTACTAGTTCTAACTTAAATAGATGTTCTTCTAAGGTGTTGGAAAAGATTACAAGATCATCCATATAGGCATGCAATATATCTCCTAACAAGTCTCCAAACACTATATTAATCATTCTTGTAAATGTTATAGGAGCACAACGTAAACCAAAAGACATCCGTAAAAATTCATAATGTCCCCTGGCTGTGCTGAAGGCTGTGTATGGGATACTATCTTCTTGTAATGATATCTGGTGAAAGCCTTTAAGTAAGTCCAAACTGGTAAAATATTTATTTTGACCTAAAAAAGACAAAATATCGTCAGTACATGGCACTGGGAATCGATCAGGGATCGTCTCCTCGTTTAGACGACGAAAGTCGATGCAGATACGCCATGTTCGATCTTTTTTCGTTACAACTATTAAAGGAAAATTATAAGGGCTGTTTGATTTCCTAATGACTCCTTCTTCGTGCATTTTACCTCCTTCATCATTTATTTCGTTCTGGAATTTCATAGGGAGTCTGTACGAGGGTACATAGATAATTTTCTGCTTGTCCTTTAACCTTATTTGATGCTCGATCACATCTGTTTTTCCTAAGGATCCATCCGTAGTGGAAAAAAACATCATGATATTTAGTTAAAAGTCCAAAAATTTTCTGCTGAATTTCTTCGTCTTGAATGTCTTTATTGATTTTATTTTTAATAGACCGCAAAAGGGAATCATCCGCATCTGATTGAGAGTGATGGATCTCAGCAACGGTAAGAATAGGATGTTTATAAACTTCTACATCCAAGATATGTTGATTTTTGTGAATTACTAAAGTGTTATTCAAATGATTACAGACTTCAATATTACATTGTTGATGTGAGCCTACTGCATAAATAGCTTTTGTGACAGACAATCCGTTAGTTTTCAAAGTGTCGGAAAGGATTAATATTTCAGATCCCGGTAATGTTTTCTTTATTTGCACTATTAAATTCGAAGGTACGTTTGGTTCGATAGATTGTGTGCAAGATGATATTATGGGTGAACAAGAATTCTGCTGGGTCGCGTATATTATTTCTTTATTAGTGAGACAAGTTATTGGTTCTTCAACGTACGTTACGGTTACATTTGTCGTCTCCTTTTTATCCAAAACTGATTTTAAGGTATTAGAAGACTTATAGAATTTCCCTTTGATATACACGCCGTGCTTGGCAGGGGCTAAGATAATGTTTTGATTTCCCATAGATGGGTATACTATAATTACAGCTGGATACATATCAATGTTTTTTACAACAACAAATGTATCGGCAAACGTGCGTTTACCGACTTTGAACTGAACATGAGTTATGCCTCTGACATTTAATTCATTATTTCCTATACCTGAGAGTCTAACTCCAGATTTTTCAATCGGAAAGTTCGAAAACAACAAATGATATGTCCTCAAATCCATGATATTACGTGGACTACGAGAGTCAATAAATAACGTAAAGGATTTGTGTTCTAAATTTACAGCATATAAGGTTGGTCGTAACTCATTTTGGCTTATTATTGTATGAATTCGTTGCAAATCAACGGGAGCATGCACTGTTTTACTTAATTCGGCCGTGTGTTTCATAGGAAAATCTATTGCCTCACAATTATCTGATAAAACATTAAATTGATTATTCAATACTATTGATGTTGACATGAATGACCTTGACCCAACATCACTCTCTTCCCCTCTGGAGTTAACTATGTGGTATTTGCTTTGCTCTGCACATTCTGAAAATTAGTCTAACCTTGCGAGGTCTGGTTTGACGCCCCAGGCTCAGCGATATTCGAAGAAGTGTTTGTTTGCTTTGGACTCTGAACTACATTGACATTTGGTTGTTTCTTCTTATTGTTAAAATGAGGATTTTTATTTTTATTTTCAGATGGAACTGATTGTGGAATTGACTGTGTATTTCTGGTATTCTGTTGTGTCTTACGCGAGTAACATTGACTGTATGAATGAGTTGCACTGCTTTGAATCGAGCAGAATTTCGTTCTGCAGTCCGCGCTTAAGTGACCTTGACGTTTGCAATTATAACACGTCATTCCCGCTACTTGACTACTAACTACGTTCACTGTTTGTGGCTTTGTTTCATTCTTTGCAAAAACTTGAGTTAACACGGGATCGAGATCTGGACACTTGGACATGTGTTTCTTTATCTGTTTATATACATCCAATTCCGTACTTGCAGGCGTTAACTTCTTATCAAAACACCGCACTAAAGCTTCAGGCAACATAAGTGTCATGCAAGTTAAATACATTAATCGTAAAAAATCTTTCACGGAGATGTTATCCCAAGTAACCCAAGTGGAATTACCTAAAATGTTCTGATATTCATTAAGCCTATCAGCTATGAGAGCTGCTCTCTCAATATCATTAAGCCGATTCATAGTGGCTTGATTAAGTGTATTTCGTAACGTTAATACTACATCCAAGGCTTCCTCACCCCCATAGACCGCGCGTAACCTAACTTTGAAATCATCCCAGGTAACTGCTTCTTGAAATGAAATACCTCTTAAATACGCACTCGCATCCCCCTTAGAAAAATCTATAAAACTTTTAGCTTCTTGTAATGGTACAAAAGGGTCTACGATTTTTTTGGCATTTAAATGGGCATCGACGGATGAAATCCATGACTCCACATTTTGTGGCAAGAACCCATTGACTCGACCCTGAAAAGGAAGGATTGCTGACCTGGCATTTACAAGCGTCA
>NC_090730.1:49446158-49453658 GCF_036898095.1 Palaemon carinicauda
ATGCTTCGCTGGGGGCTTGTAAGTCTGGCGGCACGGAGTAAATTTTCACACGACGTGACGTATGCGCTGGAGATCGTGGGAGGAGGTTGTAGAGGGCGTCTTTAGGAGTGGTCCTTAGTCCCAGGAGGACCCAGGGAAGCTGAGTAAACCAGTTGCAATCCTTACAGCGGGACATCAAAGCTGCTTTGAGGGTGCGATAAAAACGTTCAACCATTCCATTGGCAGCGGGGTTGTAGGCCGTTGTCTGATGTAGGGTGATGCCCAGGAGATTCGCTAATGATGTCCACAATTGAGAGGTGAAAGTGGTTCCCCTGTCAGAAGTAATATGCTCAAGGATACCGAGTCTTGAAATCCATCCAGAGAGTAAGGTAGATGTACATGAGGGTGACGTTGCAGTTTCCATGGAAATGGCTTCAGGCCAACGAGTGGAGCGGTCGATGACGGTAAACAGGTAACGATGTCCTTGTGATGTGGGTAGGGGGCCTACAATGTCGATGTGAATGTGTGCGAAACGACGCTGAGGTTGAGGAAAGGTGCCCACTCCTGAATCCGTGTGTCGATGTACTTTGGAAGTTTGGCAAGAAGTACAGGCGCGGACCCAATCCTTAGAAATGCCATGCCAAATGAACTTTGCCTTCAGCAGCTGTGCAGTAGAACGGCACGAGGGATGTGAAAGGCCGTGAATGAAATCGAACACCTGTCGGCGCATGGGAGCAGGAATCCAATGTCGCGGTCTACCAGTACTGACATCACAGAGGAGGGTGGTGTTGGAGTCTTCGAGGGGAAAGTCTTCCCAACGGAGGGACGTGCAGGATGTTCTACAAGATTGATACTCTGGATCCTGTCATTGGGCTTCAGCCAGGGCGTTGTAATCCAATCCCAGTTGAACGGCAGCCAACGTGTTTCTTGACAGGGCATCGGCAACGGGATTCATTTTCCCAGGGACGTATTGGAGGGTGCAATTGTATTCAGCCACGGCTGAGAGATGGCGGCGTTGATGGGCGGACCAGGCGTCAGACTGTCGAGTGAAGGCGCGCACCAGAGGCATGTGGTCTGTGCGAATGACGAAGGGCGTACCTTCTAAGAAATGGCGAAAGTGGCAGAGAACCAAGTGCACTGCCAGCAATTCTCAATCCAAGGTAGAATAACCCGATTTTGCCTTAGACAGTTTTCTGCTGAAGAAGGCCAATGGGCGGGGCGAGCCTTTGACCACCTGCTCGAGTACTGCACCAATAGCGACGTCGCTGGCATCGGTAGAGAGAAGGAGAGGGGCGTGTGTGATAGGAAAAGTGAGAGCCGCAGCAGTTCATAGGGCCTTCTTTGCATTGCATAAGGCTGCTTCTTGAAGGGGACCCCACTTCAGGTCCTTTGGCTTACCCTTGAGGGAGGCGTGGAGGGGAGCAAGAGTGGCGGCAATGGCTGGCAGAAAACGGTGATAATAGTTGATCATGCCCAAGAATTCCTGCAGAGCTTTGACGGTCGAGGGCGCGGGAAAGTTCTGAACGGCTGCTACCTTCTCAGGGAGGGGATGGACTCCTTCAGGAGTGATACGGTGCCCTAAGAATGACACTTCGTTGGCGCCAAAGGTACACTTGTCGTACCGGACTACAAGGCCGTTTTGTTGCAGGCGGTCGAGCACGATGCGCAGGTGACGGAGGTGTTCCTCTTTTGAGGAGGAGAACACAAGTATGTCGTCCACATAACATACACAGAAAGGGAGGTCCCCTAAGATGCCATTCATGAGACGTTGAAACGTTGCCCCAGCATTACAAAGGCCAAAACAGTAGTAATTGAAGGTGTATGTACCAAACACAGTGGTGATGGCGGTGTTGGGATGTCTTCTGGGTTCATAGGCACCTGATAATACCCTTTCAGGAGGTCGAGCGTAGAGAAAACCTTCGCTTTGTGCAGGTAGGAGGTCATGTCGGCAATGTTTGGGAGGGGGTAGTGATTTGGTTCTGTTTGTATGTTCAGGCGCCTGTAATCCCCGCACGGACGGAGGGAGCCGTCTTTCTTCAGAACGATGTGTAAGGGTGACGACCATGGGCTGGAGGCCTTTTGGCAAAGGCCCATTTCCTCCAATTGAATTTACCATTTCCGAACGATAATGTGAGGTTCTTGTAACCGTAGGTTTGTATCGCAGATCCGTTGGCAGCTACCAAGCGGACGTCGGCAGATGTAGACAGACTACGTCGTGCCTTGAAGAGTTTCCTTGGTAAAAGAGAACGACAAGCACCCGTGTCTACCAAAAATCACACGCCCGTTCCTGCATCCTGTAAAAAGAAAAGATTAGAAACATGGGAGGCCACCGCCACAAGCGATGGCCTACTTACACGTTTTTTGTCCACTGACAATCCTTGGCACATTTCTTCGCGGTTGCCCAGAATCTGAAGTGGTAGTAGCAAAACTGCGGTGGATGGCAGGTAGTAAGTGGCTGTAGAAGTCGTTTGTTGGGGCGTGAGCGATATTTTGGTGGTGGGCGGCTTTGTCGCCGCTTCGGCACGCCACGGGGTAGGCGTGTATATCCTACAGCATTCATGTCAGCTTTGGTTGACGTTGAATAGGCATCCTCGTCGTCAGGGGTGGAGGCATTGATGGAGGTCTTGAAGTGGCTGTCCATAAGGGCGTCGGCTCTAGTCATCAAGTACTTTATGGGTAAACTATCAACATCGGGTATGGCAGCGCGTACAGGTTCGGGTAAACGGCGTATCCAAAGGGCGCAAAGTAGGTTCATCTCACGAGGAGAGCCGTCTGCGGCAGGTTGAAGTCGAGCGATACTGGTCATTTCCTTGAGGGCAAGCGAAGCCCTTTGGTCCCCCAACGGTTGTTGCGAGAGCTGAAAAAGCTTTGCTATACAGGCGGCTGGCGACGGCGAGTACTGCTGCAGAAGGTATGTTTTGAGGGCGTCATACGCTATTGGGGTGTCTCCTTGTTCACAAAGCCAGTCGGATATTTCTGGGAAGGTGTCCTCTGGTATCACCGCGAGAACATAATCCGCTTTGGTGGTTGAGCGAGTCACGCCCCTGATCCGAAACTGGACTTCTGTGCGCTAAAACCAAGCAAACGCCTCTCCGCTGGCAAACGATGAAAGTTTGAATGGAATGGCCGCAGCACCAACTTCCGTAGAGTCTGCCATAGTACCAACGATGAAGGGGCGAGGGGGTGGGGGTGGAAGGCGGTGGGAGCGAGTCGACTTCCGGGGTCACCAATGTGACGGGCCGAGAGAGGGCTGTGAACTCAAAGGCAGGATGCAATCAACTGAGTTGTTTATTAAGGAACACTCCTTTATATACAAAACCTCAAGGCAACAGGACATAACATGTTCGAGAGACAGACAATGTTACAGAGCTAAACCGGAGACATGATCATTCAGGTTTTTTTAGTGCGAGGGAAGAACGCAGATACAAGCATAATATATACAAAATAATTATGTACAATTGTGTGACACACGGCTGGTACACTTTGAATATATAGAAATAAACTTTACGCCAAGAAATAGAAAAATAATTGTAATAATCTACAAACCTCCAAGAACCAACACTAGTATCTTTTTGGAAGAATTCGGTGCTCTTACTGAGGTGATTATTATTAAGAAAAACGAATTAGTTATCTATGGAGACTTAAATTATTGGATGAATGACGTATCAAATCCTGACGCTTTGGCATTTAGTGTGTTACTAGAATCATATCGACTAGTGAATAATATCGACTCTACAACTACTTCAACTGGGCATACTTTAGACTTAGTGATGACATGATAATGAATAATATTGTATCTGATATATAAGTTGAAGAGAAATGTACTATCTCCCCAGTACACAAACTTATTACATTTAGGGTACCTCTACAGAAACATGCATTAGTAAAGAAAATAAAACTTTAGACATAAATCAAATATTTCTCCTACCGTGTTTATTGAAGATGTTACAAAGAAAATAAATGATGATATCAACATTCCCTGTCATCATGATGACCAACGTCTGTTAGGAGCCATGTGTGCTATCTGTCTTAAGACCAGTTATAATAAAGTGAGTAAAAGTGATTATGATACCATGTGCCCACCGATGGAAAAGACTATAACTGTCAAAGACTAATCTCGTTGGTTTGATGGAGAGACTTTGGTAAGAAAAGAGGGAAAACAGACGTAAAGAAAGAAAGTTGATAAGGTTAAAAACTAAAAGTACTTGGGTAGATTACAAAACCACTTCGTGTCACTATAACTACCTCCTAAGAAGGAAAAAATAGAATACTATAAAAGAAACATCCTCGAAGCAGCAACAGACATACATAAGTTATATTGTTTCCTGAAAGGTATAATGGGAAATGTAAAAGAAAAGAAGCTACCTGGTGGATACAGTGACCAGGAACTAGCAAATAATTTTCTAGTTTTCTTCAAAAACAAAATTGAAAATATAACCAGGTCATTTGTAAATACTCAACATCAGATTAATGATACACCAGGCACACAGACAGAATTAATACGATTTAACAACATAACACAAGATGACATCACCAGAATTATCAAGAGAGCAAAGAAAACAAAATGCGTGATCGATCCTATGCCAATATCTGAAGTAATTGGAGAGAGAAACTTTTCTAGTCTAGCCGAAATAATAATGAGAATAGCAAATGGATTCATTGATGAATTGAAGTTTCCTAAATCTGAGAAAATGGCTATAGTCACACCAGTTCTGAAAAAATGCACTGGGCTACCAGGAAATAAGCTCATATAGACCTATTGCGAATCTATCCTTTGTTTTAAAAGTGCTTGTATATGTAATTCTTGAGCAACTTAACAGTCACTTATAAGTAATAAAAGCTTTACCTGACAACCAAACTGCTTACAGAAAACTATACTCTACGGAGAGAACCATCTGTTCTGTTGTAAAGGATATGCTGGAAATGGTGTATGAAAAGAGATGTGGTATTTTAATACTGCTCGATCTCAGTGCTGCCTTTGTTTCAGTCGTGCATGAACTGCTACTAAATGATCTACGGTCCATCAGCGTTGAAGATCAAGCCTTTGAATATCTAAAAGACTACGTCGTTGGTAGAATAAAATGGAAACTCTTATTCAGAGGGGTACCCCAGGGAAGTGTACTTGGCCTAATCTTATTCCGCATCTATACTATTGGTCTATCGAAAATACTATAAAGGCATGGCACGAAGTTCAAAGTATTTGCAGATGACACACATTTTTTCTTCTCCATAAATGATATAGATGAAACTACTGAAATTCTAAACCAAATCCTTGATAGTGTTAGAGAATGGATGACATTTAAACCACTAAAATTAAATGAGAACAAAACTGAATTCATGATGGATGGTAAGAGAAATAGCGTGAAAAACTTGGGTGATATCCAAATGAATATAAATAATGACTCAGTGCCGATATCTAGTAAAGTTCGAGATCTAAGTGTGTCCCTTGACTGTAACCTGTCTGAATGCCCAAATAAACAATGTAATAAAAACTGCTGGTTATCATAATAAAAATATTGCGTTTATAAACAAGTACCTGGACGAAAACTCTCTAAGGAAACGTGTGATAAACTGTGTTATTACCAGGATTGTCTACTGCATCTCTATCTATTACAATTTACCAAAAGTGCAACTTAAGAAATTACGAAACAATAAACAGAGGAGCAAGACTGATAAAAGATGCCCCACTTAGAGAAAAGATCACCCCTATACTAGTCAATTTAAACTGGCTGCTGATTAAAGCGAGAATTGAATTTCAAAAATGTACAAAAACCCAGCAAGTTATCAGAACCGGTTGTCCAAAATACCTAATAGCATTGCTACATATTGCGCAGCAAACACATTGTGTAAACACAAGATAGTTACAGATAGCTTCAAACTGTTGGACCCTAGATATATGTCTACTTTAGGCTCCAGAGCCTTTATATATGCGGCCCTGAGACTATATAATAAGCTCCCACATAATATTCGAATGATTGAAGACACTAAGGCTTTAAAGAGGAAACTGAAGACTTTCTTATCAAAAAAATCTTGCAACAGTGACGATTTAACAGTAAATGAACAACGGGTTCCTGTTGAGAGTGGAGTTCTCCTGCTGTATGGGACCGGAAAAGCAGCCATCAAAGTAAGTAAGTATATCAGTCAGTTGGTAGTAAACTCTTGGGACACACCGTTATAAGGAGAAAGCGATGGATGTTGAATGATACTTTAGATACTATAGAAAGGAGACAAAGAAAGAATTTGATTGTTCAAAGTATACGAGGAAACAAAGAAAATTACAAATGAAAGCATGCTAAGTTTTCCAGTATTGACAGTCGGGTCAAAAGAAAAGCCAGGAGTGACTGGAGAGAATATTTAGAGAGTGGGCAGATGAGGCTAACACAGCTATAAATTGAGGAAGTGGCTATGGTGTAAGAATTTCTCTTAGAATTATTAATGCAATATCGACTGGGGAAAAGAAGAAGCATATGCCCATCAAAAAGAGAGATTGTTCTGTTATAGCAACAGAAGATGAAGAAAGAAAACGTTGGATGGAACACTTTAGTGATGTTATGAATAGAAGATATAAAGGGAATAATTTGATTGATACATCTGAAGCTGATGAAGACCTTGATGCGCCCATGAATGAATTCAGTGTCTTTGAAGCCAAAGGTCTCCTAAAAAAATTATAGATATGGAAAACCCTGGGATACGACAGAATAACTGCCAAGATATTACTGGTCGACAATGAACTGACTCCCAGACTACTTACAAGATTATTTTGTAGAATGTGGCATGAAAAGGCAGAACCTGAAGAATGGTATTTAGGGGTGTTGGTGAAAATAAGAGAAAAGAAGACTTGATTGATTGCAATAAATACAGAAACATAAACCTACGTCAGTTGCTATGAAAATATATATAGTATCATGATTATTCTAGAGAGACTGGAGAGAAAAATGCATGAAAACCCGAAAGATGAATAAGCAGGACTTAGAAAAGGTAGAAGTTGTAACGACCAAATTTTAATTTTGAGACATGTTGTACAGCAATGAATGGAATATAGAAATCTGTTTTTGATGGCATTAGTGGACAATGAAAAATCCTTTGATAGTGTGCACTGGCCAATTTTGTGGAGAGTCCTGGGTTATTTTGGAATTCCTCCTAAATATATAAATTTCATTAGGTCTGTTCATGAACATAGCAAGTACAAAGTCGGTGTTAATGGAGTCTTATCAAATGCATTCCATTGAATAGCAGAGTACTCCAAGGGAATGTGTTGTCACTTATGTTGTTTATCCTCTTCCTTGATTTTGTAATGCTTACAACAGTCAGAGATGGTGAAGGATTAGACTGGATTGGTGATAGTAATTTAACAGACCTAGAGTATGTTGAATATGCTCTCCTTATTAGCAGACCACCGTAGGATTTGCAATGTTTGCTTACCAGAATGCATGAAATATCACAAGAGGTTGGGTAGAAGATAAATAGAAGAAAGACAGACAGGATGAAAACGTAGTATGCAATTGAAGATGAAATATCATT
>NC_090730.1:49458658-49461158 GCF_036898095.1 Palaemon carinicauda
ATTTCAGGGATCAATAGAAAATCGATCCTTAAGTTCACAAAATTGTCTTGGAGGGACTAAGCTGGAAATGGAGATGGAGACTCCCTCAATTCAAGAAATTCTTTCAACTCACAAGCCCAATCTTGGAGGATTACGTACAGGTTCTTCTCCGGAAGGGAGGAAGGGAGTCATTTGTGGCACGAAATCCATGAACTTTCAAGGGAGACTATTCTGCGTGCCTAAGAAAGATTCAAACACTCTTTGAACTGTTCTGGACTTCTTCCCACTAAACAAATTTATTCGGGACGACAAGTTCCAGGACTGACTATCCTAAAAATATGGACCATACTTCCCCAGGAGCTCTACATCGTCTCCATAGATATTTCTGATGCCTATTGGCATCTTCCTTTAGACTGCTTCACCCGCTACCTTGGTTTCAGACTGGCAAGAATAGCTTACATATCAAGAGCTATGCCCTTCGGGCTCAGCATACCTCCAAGGATTTTCACAAAACTTGTCAAGGCCATTGTCCGACAACTGAAACAAAGACCTTCAGGTGATGGCTTACCTAGACGACTGGCTAGTCTTGGCTGCAAGAAAGTCGGAATGTTTTATAGCAGCTCAAGAAGTCATGAAATTCTTACTTTCTTTGGGCTTTCTCGTCAACCTGCCAGTTGCTTACTTAGCTTGAAGGTAATCACTGGACATAAACAGGAAAGAGTCTTATGATATCGTCAGTTCGCTGCCTTGATAGACCCAATCCTAACAGCAAGACTCAATGATGTCAAAAACCCTGGACAAGAAAGGCATCAAATGCTATTCGCTACAAAACCATGGCTTTGCTGCTCAAACTGCTCAAGCTGTGGTCCACTGCTAAGAGCTTGTCAAATCATGCCCCTCTAGGTAATACTCCACTGTGACTATTGACAGTGACGCCTTGGAACAGGGTTGAGGGAGACATTCTGCTTTCCAAGAGCACACAGAGTCAGCTGTCAATCACATTTCATAAGTTTCATATCAACATTCTGGAAGCTGTGGCAGTGTTTTTAACTCTGATGAGACTGATCCCAAACAAAAAATCACACACCAAATTAGTTCTTGACAGTAAGATGATAGTCAATTGCGTCAACGGACAGGACTTCTCAGATCAATCATATGATTTTAGCCCTTCTTACCTTGGTAAGGCTGAGGAATTGGCTTTCGTCAGCAGTTCACTTAGCAAGGGTTTGCAATGGGAAGGCAGACACCCTTTCAGAATCCAAACCTCTGGAAAGAGAATGGTCTCTATATGAAATTATATTTCCTTGCGATAAGCTTCAACAAAAAACTTTCTCGGTATATAGCACCATTCTTAAATCTGGAAGAAACGGGAAAAGATGCATTGTCACTGGATCAGAGCCAGTGGTTTCTCATTTACCTCTTTACACCGTTTAATCTCTTGATGAAAGTCCTGAACAATCTTAGGACTTTGAAAGGAACAACAACTCTATTGGTTCCAAAACGGACCAAGAACAATTGGTACCCTCATATTCTATCATCTCCTTTGCCGTCCCCGAATTTTATTAAGAATACTGTCTTTGCTTTCTCTGAGGATAATGAAAACTAAATCAGCCTATGATTTTCTTGCCTTAGCGGCTCAAAGAAAATTCGGAGATTTGAAGGAGAGGATTGACTTTATAGAAGAGTACAAGTCCGATTCTATGAAATGACAATACTTGTCTTCCTGAAAACACTAGTTGGAATTCGTTATAAGACATAAGCCCCCTTCCATTACTATGGACTTCTGTATTTTCTTCTGTATTCTGTTACACGAACAAAGCTAGATCTCGACGACTATTGTCTCATGTGTGTCGGCACTAACTAGACCTGTTTCTTATGCTTTGAAGTTTGAATATTGGAATCGAGAACATAAGGTTCAATAAGATCCTGAAGGCTTGTGCTAAATTGAAACCTATTGCTCCTCACAAGGCTATCTCTTGGTCATTGGATAAATTCTTACACTTAGCTTCCTCTATAGATAACGCCACTCCCTCTTTGAGGGATCTGACTCTAAAGTCAATCTTTTTTATTATTATGATTTCTGGTGGTAGAGTTAGGAGATTGTGGCACTTTCAGGGGTTGATGGACACCTCGAATTCAAGGAATGTGGGGAGGTAAATATTGTCCAAGATCCTACATTTTTTGACGAAACATTAATTTCCTACTAATGTAGGGCCCTGGAAGATCGTTCCACTAATGGAGGATCCTTCTTTTTGCCCTCTGGAATGCCTTAAGGCCTATGTGTTAAAGAGTCTGGCCTTTAAAGGTGGACAACTTTTTAAATAGGAAAAAACCCGAACTAATCTCTCTTGTAAACACTTAATATCCAGACTCACCTATTTCATATAATGGCTGACCCTCATTGGTTCACGATCCTAGGGAAGTTGCCTCTTCCTTGAGCTTTCACAAAACATGTCCTTTAATGGCTTAGAGAGTTTCATATTGTGGATAACTTCAAAAATAGTTTTTTCAAACATCCCTT
>NC_090730.1:49481158-49483061 GCF_036898095.1 Palaemon carinicauda
GGTACAGATGCTATGGCATTATTCAAGATTAGAAAACAATGGGTTGATTTTGGAGTGTCCTCCAAGTAGAGCTGCTTACCATACTTAAACAGTCGCTTCTACCTTTCATTATAAAGAGAAAAGTTACCATTGAGATTTTACAGTAAAGTAAGAAAGAATGGTTTGGTAATATCTGTGTTGTCCGGTGTGTGACGACAGAGGAGAATGTGTAAAGAATATGCCAGACTGTTCGATTTGCAGGCAAAGGGAAAATGAAACTTAACCAGAGAGAATGATCCAATGGAGCGTTGTGCGGCCAATCAAAAGACCTCATGACTCTCTAATGGTAGTTTCTTAACGGGTAGTATACATGTGTATATATATATATATATATATATATATATATATATATATATATATATATATATATATATATATATATATATACATATATGTATCTACACACACACACACACACACACACACACACACACACACACACACACACACACACATATATATATATATATATATATATATATATATATATATATATATATAAATATAAATATAAACATATACATAGTATAATAAACTATATATATATATATATATATATATATATATATATATATATATATATATATATATATATAAATATATATAAATATATGTATAAAATAATAAACTATATATATATATATATATATATATATATATATATATATATATATATATATATATATATATATATATGTATATATATGTATAATATAATATATATATATATATATATATATATATATATATATATATATATATATATATATATATATATATATATATATATATACATATATATATATATATATATATAAATATATATATATATATATATATATATATATATATATATATATATATATATATATATATGTATATATATATGTTATGTGCGTGTGTGGGAACGAACACCAACATCAACACAAGGCAAAAAGTTCTAAAAAACATTTTAAGCTATTTCCAGGGCCGACGGTAAACTATAGTCATTCAGTCTGATTGGTATTCATTTCTAGTTCTTAATACAGATCATGTCGACATCATCCGCATACACAATCTTTAAGAACAACCCAAATCCCAAAATATTTGAATAGCAGAATCAACATCAGACACCCCATATAGTTCAAATCACATATTAATCCACTGTTATAATTTCAATCCAATGTCGTTAACAGGGCAATAGCGATAAATTTGTTCCAATAGCTGTCAAAGAAAAAGATGGAAGCACAATATAAAAATAAATAAAAACTTTTACGAATACTCCTAGCTAAGTAAATTATCAAGCTAAAATTAATATAAATACTTAATTATTTCTATCATACACAACCAATCAAAAAAAAAAAAAATCACTTAATGAATAAATAACTACTATGTATTTCAGACCCCGTGTTATACTGTTTTTCGCAAATATTTTCTATACAAACAACGGGATCAGAGTGATATTTAAGCACAGCTTCTTTGACACAGTCCGCTAATTTATGACACTACACTGCGATGCCATGTGTGTTTCATTAATGAATTTATTCTTGGCTTTCAAGCATAGGTTAGCGAGAGCCGAGTAGGTGTTCCGACAATGGATCTCCGTGACGTAGGTGTGACGCGTATAACAAGCACTCTCTCTCTCTCTCTCTCTCTCTCTCTCTCTCTCTCTCTCTCTCTCTCTCTCTCTCTCTCTCTCTCTCTAACATAGAAACCTACCACTGGTGCATGCTCCATTCATAAAGTATATATATATATATATATATATATATATATATATATATATATATATATATATATATATATATATATATATATATATATATATGCATTATGTGATAATGTATGTCATTTCTTATTTGAGTGACACAACTTGAAAATAAAG
>NC_090730.1:49483561-49486061 GCF_036898095.1 Palaemon carinicauda
ATTTTAATTCCAGGAGCACCCATCATATGATATGATGCTTCACACTGAAAATTGATAGGGGATGAAAAGAAACTTGTAGCTCCATCAGGACGACATGGTTATGTCACCCAAAATTTATTTTTCTTATGTCAAAATTTGTTTTTGTTGTCCTGATGGAAGTATACCAGAGAATTATGATTCTCAGTTGTGGCTAGATGGAGTTTTTAAACCATTTGTGTTCCTGGAATTTCTACTTATTTTATATGGAAAGGTCCCATGATAAGTTGTATGATAAGAAGGATTATGTCTACACTTCTACATAGCAGTTTGGGAGGTAGTCCAAAGCTATGAACACAAGTGAGTGTATTGTAAATCACATAGGAGCAAAGAAGTTTAATTGCACAGTCCCACCTACTGTGAACGAAATGTTTTTTCTCAGAAGTCTGTTTATCAGACTGAGTTTTGGAAAATATTAAAGATAAAGGTACACTGTTTTATTATGAACAGCATGCCTATATTCGGACTCCTTACTATATATATAGATTACCACATATTTTGAATAAGACTATTATTCCATTTCCGTAATGCAGACTGGAAGCCCCAAATATAGAGTCTCTGAGTGTCCATGCACAACACTTAAGAAGCTAGTATAATCACACTACCAGCAGCCACCACAAAGTGTTTTAATTTTAATCTCTTACAATTGACGCAGGGAATGTTTGAAAAAACTATTCTTGAAGTTATCCACCATGTGAAACTTTCTAAGCCTTTAAAGGACATGTATTGTGAAAGCTCAAGGAAGAGGCAACTTCCCTAGGGTCATGAACCAATGGAGGTCAGCCATTCTATGAAATAGGTGAGTCTAGATATCAAGTGTTTACAAAGAGATTAGATCGTGTTTTTTTCCCATGTAAAAAGTTGTCCATCTTTAAAGGCCAGACTCTTTAACACGTAGGCCTTAAGGCATTCCACAGGGCACAAAGAAGGATCCTCCAATAGTGGAACGATCTTCCAGGGCCCTACATTAGTAGGAAGTTAATTTTTCGTAAAAAAATGTAGGATCTTGGACAATATTTACCTCCCCACATTCCTTGAATTCGAGGTGTCTATCAACCCCGGAAAGTGCCACAATCTCCTAACTCTAGCACCAGAAATCATAGTAATGAAAAAGATTGACTTTTGAGTCAGATCCCTCAAAGAGGGAGTGACGTAATCTATTGAGGAGGATAAGTGCAAGAATTTATCCAATGACCAGGAGGTTTCAATTTAGCACAAGCCTTCAGGATCTTATTGAACCTTATGCTATCGATTCCAATATTCAAACTTCAAAGCATTAGAAACAGGTCTAGTTAGTGTCGACACACATGAGGCAATAGTCGTAGAGATCTAACTTTGTTCGTGTAACAAAATACAGAAGAAAATACAGAAGTCCATAGTAATGGAAGGGGACTCATGTCTTATAACGAATTCCAACCAGTGTTTTCAGGAAGACAAGTATTGTCATTTCATAGAATCGGACTTGTACTCTTGTATAAAGTCAATTCTCCCCTTCAAAACCCCGAATTTTCTTTGAGCCGCTAAGGCAAGAAAATCATAGGCTGATGTAGTTTTCATTATCCTGAGAGAAAGCAAAGACAGTCTTCTTAATAAAATTCTGGGACAGCAAAAAAGATGATAGAACATGAGGGTACCAATTGTTCTTTGTCCGTTTTGGAACCAATAGAGTTGTTGTTCAATTCAAAGTCCTAAGATTGTTCAGGACTTTAATCAAGAGATTGAACGGTGTAAAGAGGTAAATGAGAAACCACTGGCTCTGATCCAGTGACAATGCATCTTTTCAAGTTGCTTCCGGATTTAAGAATGGTGCTATATACCGAGAAAGTTTTTTGTTGAAGCTTATCGCAAGGAAATATAATTGCATATAGAGACCATTCTCTTTCCAGAGGTTTGGATTCTGAAAGGGTGTCCGCCTTCCCATTGCAAACCCTTGCTAAGGGAACTGCTGACAAAAGCCAATTCCTAAGCCTTACCAAGGTAAGAACGGCTAAAATCATATGATTGATCTGAGGAGACCTGGAGTCCTGTCCGTTGACGCATTTGACTATCATCTTACTGTCAAGAACTAATTTGGTGTGTGATTTTTTGTTTGGGATCAGTCTCATCAGAGTTAGAAACACTGCCACAGCTTCCAGAATGTTGATATGAAACTTATGAAATGTGGTTGACCGCTGACCCTGTGTGCTCTTGGAAAGCAGAATATCTCCCTCAACCCTGTTCCAAGACTTCACTGTCAATAGTCACGGTGGAGTATTACCTAGAGGGACATGATTTGACAAGCTCTTAGCAGTGGACCACAGCTTGAGCAGTTTGAGCAGCAAAGCCATGGTTTTGTAGCAAATATCTCTCCTAGTATTTGATGCCTTTCTTGTCCAGGCTCTTTTAACATCATTGAGTCTTGCTGTTAGGATTGGGTCTATCAAGGCAGCGAACTGAAGAGATCATAAGACTCTTTCCTGTTTAT
>NC_090730.1:49491061-49493561 GCF_036898095.1 Palaemon carinicauda
TGCAAATCCTACGGTGGTCTGCTAATAAGGAGAGCATAATCAACATACTCTAGGTCTGCTAAATTACTATCACCTATCCAGTCTAATCCTTCACCATCTCTGACTGTTCTAAGTATTACAGAATCGAGGAAGAGGATAAACAACATAGGTGACAACACATTCCCTTGGAGTACTCTGCTATTCATGGGAATTCATTAGATAACACTCCATTAACACCGACTTTGCACTTGCTATGTTCATGAACAGACTTAATCAAATTTACATATTTAAGAGGAATTCCAAAATAACCCAGGACTCTCCACAAAATTGGCCAGTGCACACTATCAAAGGATTTTTCATAGTCCACTAATGCCATCAAAAGCGGATTTCTATATTCCATTCATTCCTGTACAACATATCTCTAAATGAAAATTTGGTCGTTACAACTTTTACCTTTTTTAAGTCCTGCTTATTCATCTTTCAGCTTTTCATAAATTTCTCTCTCCAGTCTCTTTAGAATAATCATGATACTGTATATATTTTCACAGCAACTGACGTAGGTTTATGTTTCTGTATTTATTGCATTCAATCAAGTCTCCTTTTCTGTTATTCTTACAAACACCCCTAAATACCACTCATCAGGTTCTGCCTCTTCAAGCTATATTCTACAAAATAATCTTGTAAGTAGTCTGGGAGTTAGTTTATTGTCGACCAGTAATATCTCGGCAGTTATTCCGTCGTATCCCAGGGTTTTCAATATCTATATTTTTTAGGAGATCTTTGACTTCAAAGACACTGGATTCATTCATGGGCACATCAAGGTCTTCATCAGCTTCAGATATATCAATCAAATTATTCCCTTCATATCTTCTATCTTACACCATAGCCACTTCCTGTATTTATAGCTTTGTTAAACTCATCTGCTCACTCTCTAAATATTCTCTCCAGTCACGCCTGGCTTTTCCTTTGACCCGACTATCAATACTGGAATACTTAGCATGCTATCAATAGTAATTTTCTTTGTTTCCTCGTATAGTCTCAACAATCAATTTCTGTCTGTCTCCTTTCTATAGTATCCCAAGTATCATTCAATATCCATGGCTTTCTCCTTATAACGGTGTGTCCCAAGAGTTTACTACCAACTGACTGATATACTTTACTTACTTACTTTGATGGCTGCTTTTCCGGTCCCATACAGCAGGAGAACTTTACTGTCAAAAGGACCTCCGCTGTCATTTTACCTTGTTTGTTCAGAGTATTTATTGTTTCAGATCACGTATTGTTCATTTACTGTTAAATCGTCATTGTTGCAAGATTTTTTAGATAAGAAAGTCTTCAGTTTCCTCTTTAAAGCCTTAATGTCTTCAATCATCCGAATGGTATGTGGGAGCTTAATATATAGTCTCAGGGCCGCATATATAAAGGCTCTGGAGCCTAAAGTAGACATATATCTAGGTTCCAACAGTTTGAAGCCATCTGTAACTATTAGGTATTTTTGACAACCGGTTCTGATAACTTGGTGGGTTTTTGTACATTTCTGAAATTCAATTCTTGCTTGAATCGGCAGCCAGTTTAAATCGATTAGCATAGGGGTGATCTTTTCTCAAAGTGGGGCAACTTTTATCAGTCTTGCTCCTCTGTTTATTGTTTCGTAATTTCTTAAGTTGCACTTTTGGTAAATTGTAATAGATAGAGATGCAGTAGTCAATCCTGGTAATAACACAGTTTATCACACGTTTCTTTACAGAGTTTTCGTCCAGGTACTTGTTTATAAAAGCAATATTTTTATTATGATAACCAGCAGTTTTTATTACATTGTATATTTGGGCATTCAGAGACAGGTTACAGTCAAGAGAGACACTTAGATCTCGAACTTTACTAGATATCGGCACTGAGTCATTATTTATATTCATTTGAATATCAACCAAGTTTTTTCACGCTGTTTCTCTTACCCACCATCATGAATTCAGTTTTGTTCTCATTTAATTTTAGTGGTTTAAATATCATCCATTCTCTAACACTATCAAGGATTCGGTTTAGAATTTCAGTAGTGTCATCTATATCATTTATGGGAAAGAAAAATTGTGTGTCATCTGCAAATAGTTTGAACTTCGTGCCATGCCTTTATAGTATTTTCGATAGACCAATAGTATAGATGCGGAATAAGATTAGGCCAAGTACATTCCCCTGGGGTACCCCTCTGTTTAAGGGTTCATATGATGAATAAGAGTTTCCAATTTGTTCCACCCACTACGTAGTCTTTTAGATATTCAAAGGCTTGATCTTCAACGCTGATGGACCGTAGATCATTTAGTAGCAGTTCATGCACGACTGAATCAAAAGCAGCACTGAGATCGAGCAGTATTAAAAGACCACATTTATTTCCATACACCATTTCCAGCATATCCTTTACAACAGAACAGATGGCTCTCTCCGTAGAGTATAGTTTTCTGTAAGCAGTTTGGTTGTCAGGTAAAGCTTTTATTACTTATACGTGACTGACAAGTTGCTCAAGAATTAC
>NC_090730.1:49501061-49511061 GCF_036898095.1 Palaemon carinicauda
AAATTCTGCCACCTGACATAATGAATTGTATTAACAATACGCTGTCATAAGAGAAAAAGAACAGGTGCAGTTAAAATTTCTCTCATTTTATTAATATATGAAGACAACTTTTAGAACAACCTAATAGTTTTCCAAACAAATGTCATCAGGATTTTTTTTTTGTCTTGAAGATTCGAATTCATTAGTAGAATTGAAGATTTATAATATTACCTTAATCTTAATGTGCTACAGTTCCTCACACTTGAAATATTCTGAAAATTCATAATGATAATAATAATAATAATAATAATAATAATAATAATAATAATAATAATAATAATAATAATAATAATAATAATAATAATAATAATAATAATAATTCATGTAACTCTAGAAAAGTTTTGCTAATTGAACTGTTACAACCCATAGATTTGTCTGTCTCTTCTATTACTTGGCCGGAGCTTTTCTTCGGACGGTGGCTATTACACAACATGGCATAGCCCCAACAGTCCCATAAGTATTCATGCATGGATAAACACCTTTTATTATTGAATACGTTTTAAAAGACTAAAGGGAGTTAATATAATAAATTAACTCAAACGAATGAAAAGGACTTACAGGTGTTATCAAGCAATCATAATTACTACTCGATCACTATATCCTAATATTTATAATTTCATAAGTCTCTTGATTTTGGTATTATCCAACTATGACTGGATTAATAGGATTTGTAAATTCTAGAAACTACTAGGTACTTTTTACTGCTCTATTCATTTAGTAACCTTATTTATAATGCATTTCTAAGAAGGTTACAGTTAGATATTGCCACTGCGTTCAGAACAAGCTGATACTAAAATCCATCATTTGTATTTGATGAAACGTGTCGTGTAAGTTGTCAAATAATAGGAAATAAAACTTGAAAATATTATATATATATATATATATATATATATATATATATATATATATGTATATGTATATATATATATATATATATATATATATATATATATATATATATATATATATATATATATGTAAATGTATATATATATATATATATATATATATATATATATATATATTTATATATATATATATATATATATATATAAATATATATATATATATATATATATATATATATATATACATATATACAGTATATATATATATATATATATATATATATATATATATATATATATATATATATATATATATATATATATATATATATATGTATATATATATATGAATATGTATATATATATATATATATATATGTGTGTATATGTATATATATATATATATATATATATATATGTATATATATATATATATATATATATATATATATATGTATATATATAATTTATACTATATATCTAAATATACACATAAGAATGTGTAAATATATATATATATATATATATATATATATATATATATATATATATATATATTTATATATATATATATATATATATATATATATATATATATATATATATACTGGAATTGAAGACAAGAGTTTTTTCAATAAATAAACTGAATATAACTTTACCCTTTGAGTCAGACCATGAAAAACGCTTTCGTTTTCATGCAAACAATCTTTCAGAGATGAACTTAAAGAATACACGAATCGTCACATATATTATCCATATATGTCAATAAAAATTTTGATATAGTGATGAAAAATAAATGTAACTTCAATAAACAACAGTTCCATCTTCAGGAGGAAATGTCCAAATACTTCTTCTTCGAATCTGGCTCAGGCACTTCAAATATTCATCCATCATTACTTAATGATAGAAATCTCTTAAGCACTTTTAAAGCACATATTGAAGTAAAACATTATTCTGTTCATGCATCTTCTTATATTAAAAACAATTCCTAACTTAGATTATTATTGTTTGATCATACTTGAATTCAATAATTTTCCTCAACAAGACTTGTTTTCATTGATACTCGTGACATTTCATTATTTCTTTTTTCTAAATAAAACATTTTATGGGGGCAAGTAAGTTCTACTGGTCTACATAAATGTCTATACATTCCTTACAATTTTAAAGTTACTAAGAAGCTCTACGATCAATCCTAAATATTGACATTTAATCTTGATAGCTTTCAGTAAAGTATACTGTAGGTTTTTTTTTTTTTTTCGAAAACATCAAAGAGTATCTGAAGTGTAACATGCATATGGCAACATTGACATTAGTTATGGTTGTAAAAGTCATCTTAACTTTGTAATAAACGTTATCTATCATAAATACTTGTCGTATTCCAAGGCAACTTGTATATTTCTCAAGAAGTGTTCTTTAATTTTGGTAATATTAAACCATGTAGATGACACGAATGGTTTTCTTCTAAAGATAAAAAGAAAAAAAATTCCTGATATGAATTGGTTTTATACTTTTTTATGGCCAAATAATAAAAAGCTCAACCATTGGCTTACTTAATTGAGCTGTTATTTTGGTCATGTTTACCTAATATTCTAACCATAATTATATTGTTCTTGCTGATATTTAATCAATCTATTCTGTATAAAGGAGCACGCTAGTCCCGTTACTAATATCGAATTCGTTCTGCCGTATTGCTGCATTATCAGACACCCAAAAGGGAATTAACTTATTGATAATAGCTTTTAGTCAGCCAAGTATAAATATATATATATATATATATATATATATATATATATATATATATATATATATATATATATATATATATATATATATATATATATATATTTATATATATACTGTATATATATATATATATATATATATATATATATATATATATATATATATATATATATATATATATATATATATATATATATATATATATATAACGGATTTTGAGCGAAGCGAAAAATCTATTTTTGGGTGAGATAGCCATGTCGTCCTGATGGAAGTTCCTATAGGGTAGCTTCCTAGGGTATATTACAACTACGGCGATATTCCCAGAGAATTTACCTTAAGGTACCAGAATTCTAACTCCTGGAGCGAGTATCCCTCGTGAAAGGGATATCGCGACATATCAGAGGACGTATTCTAGACACGTCACATGGCAATCTACGACCTGAACAGAGATTCGTCTCGTAGGAGGGAGATTGACGAGATACGAATTCGGGAAAGAAAAAGGGGAGCCGCTCCCAAGGCTTCCCTATCCCCCGATTCGTATGCGTGCCTGGCGCCAATCCTGGCGCCATCTGTATTCCTTGTAGCGTACACGAGGTGCTACAGATACTGTATGTAGGGAGGGGTCCTACAGCCCTTTCTTAGAAAGGCAAGGGCGGGTCCATCAGGACGACATGGCTATCTCACCCAAAAATAGATTTTTCGCTTCGCTCAAAATCCGTTTTTTGGGCTCAAGCCATGTCGTCCTGATGGAAGTGTACCAGAGCATTACTGTATCTGTGGATTCTCAGAACGTGCCGTACTCCCCGGAGATATTTATTCCCGGTCGACTAGACCTAGAGACCTAAGATGTTACCGTTATACATCTTTTCAACTAACTATAAACTATGTTAGAGCTTCCTGCCCCCTACAGGGAAGAGTCCTACTAGACTCTGGAAAGTCTCGAAGAGTACATATATCTATGTATGAATACCAGGCAAGCTAATATAGTGGTCTCGCCCTATATTAAGTAAAGCATAGTTTGTAAAGGACCACTGCGTCAATATGAAATATCGACCAGTTTTCCGCACAATACTTGTATTGGCCAAAGGTTTTATATCCGCATAGGAGGAAAACCAATGCAACATAGCTTGCATAAAGGAACAATTCTATTAGAATTATCCCAGATAAGGTACATAGAATGAATGCTCAATTATACCAATAAATTGACACAGGTGAAGGAGACGCAAGGTTCTCAAGAACAAGCTTATTGACAGACAATAAACAGACAGGTTAACCACAATTATACATATATATATAAGAAGAGGATAACCCAAAACTTTAAGCATAAGTATGATAGTAAACAGGGCTTGTTTGTCTGAAAGAAAAACATTAGATGCCACTTTTAAGATACCGAGGTATCAAAGTCATAAAAGCCTGTATTACAAATCAATGACATTAGCGTTAGAAACGCTCGGCACACATGTCTGCACTTATGCTAGGTTCACCTTCGGAAATGGAACAGTCTGGATGGGCAACACAGTGCCCTCACTTAGTTTGTAGTACAGTATGTAACTACACACTCACCCTGGAATTAATCGTCCCAATTAAGACCACTGTTCCTCGCAGAGTTAAACAGTAGGGTTAACACCGCGACCCACTGCTACCACAGATCTCTTTTAGTTCCTCTACTTGCTTCGCATAGTGGCGAAAGAACACTCTGGAAGACTTCCAGCCAGTGTATGAACGGAGATGTTCAAAATCCATGCAATTAAAGAAATTTAAGAATGAGGCAACTTTCCTCGGATCGTGACCTGCGGGTGTATTGTCAGGATCCGCTCTGCGAATAAAATATGTGATTTTTGCTCTGAGTTGATTCAGAGATAAATTTGAGCCTGATGTTTCTCCCCTGAATAGTTGACCACCCTTGAAGTCTGAAGTTCTATGAAGATAGACCTTTAGGCATTCTACTGGACATAGAGATGCATCTTCTTTCAGAGGGCAGATTCTCCAGGGACCCCACCTGTTGGTGGGTAACTCATTCTTGGCGAGAAACGTAGGATCCGGAAACAGGTTCAGTTCTTCCCCATCCAGGAACTGAACACGACCTGCCTCTCTCGAGAGGCTACAATTTCACTAACCCTGGCCCCGGACGCGAGTGCAAATTAGGAAAATAACTTTTTGTGTCAAATCCTTTAACGCACATTCTTCATTGCTCAACAGAGAAGCGAAATGAAGAACTTGTCTAAAGACCATGAAATGGGCTTTGGAGGTGCTGAAGGTCTGAGCCTAGCACAGGCTTTCGGGACTTTATTAAAGATCTCGTTACCTAGGTCGACCTGGAAGGCATATAGAATGGGTCTTGTCAAAGCAGACTTACACGCTGAAATCGTGTTCGCTGCCAACCCTTGACCATGGAGGTGGGGAAAAAAGATAAGCAGAAGTCTGTCAAGATCTCCTGCGGAATCTTCGCCTTGACAAAAGGCCACCCATTTTCTCCAAGATGACTCATATTGCCTTCTAGTAGATTTGCATTTATATTCCTCAATGAAGTCTATACTGGCTTTCGAAATCCCGAAACGCTTTCTCACCGCTAGGGAGAGAAAATCATGAACTGCAGGGTCCGGGTTTTCTGTAATGAAGCGCAGACAGTTGACTTCTGGACTCGCTGGGTCAGAACTGGATCTGGTAGTGGTACAAACTTCAGCTACAGTTCCAATGCCAGGAGGAACCACACGCTGTTCGGCCACTTGTGGGCCACTATTGCCGCTACCCTTTGAAGGATCTCAGTTTGTTGAGGACCCTCAACAGAAGGTTGTGAGGAGGGAACAGATAAATCTTGGACCATCTGTTCCAGTCGAGGGACATCGCGTCCACTGCTTCCGCTAAGGGGTCCTCGTACGGGGCACGTACAGGGGCAACTTCTTGTTGTCTTTCGTCGCAAAGAGGTCTATCTGCAGTTCTGGGACTGATTCAGAATGAAGGAGAATGATCCTGCGTCTAAGGACCATTCCGACTCTATCGGTGTGAACCTGGATAGAGCGTCCGCTGTCACATTGCGGACTCCTTGAAGGTGAACTGCCGACAGGTACCACTTCTTCTTTTCCGCCAATCGGAAGACGGCCAACATCACCTGGTTGAGAGGTGGTGACCTCGATCCTTGTCGATTCAAGTATCTTACAACTACCTCGCTGTCTATTACCACTTTATGTGGAACGAATGACGCGGGGAGACTTTCTTTAAGGTAAGGAGCACTGCCCTAGCTTCTAGAAAGTTTTATGAGAAAGGTCTTGAATAGCCTGGACCAAGTCCCCTGGACTTTTTTCCGATGAGAGTGACCTCCCCATCCCTCCTTTGAGGCGTCTGAGTGAATCGTCACCGACGGGGGAGGTGGCTGAAGAAGAACCTGACTTCTTTAGATGTCTGGCTTGGGACCAAGGCCTGAGAAGAGTACTTAGCCGAAGCGGCTGGTCTTCTCAGATCTCTTCACGCGTTTGATGCATAACTTCTCCAAACTCCGATTGCATCCTTTAGCTGTGCTCTTAGCACTGGGTCTGTCACCGAAGCAAACTGGAGAGAGCGCAGTACTCTCTCCTGCTCGTGTCTTGATATCCTTTCGGAATCTTGAAGTCTCTTGACAGAACCCGCTATCTCCTTCCTTTTCTTCGCTGGGGTGGAGAAACGGTGTGACAAAAGGTCCCAGTGGATCTTAGCCACTGGAACTTTTGAGATGGAGAAAGTCGAGACTTTTTCTGTTGATCTTGAAGCCTAGGTACTCTAGGAACTGGATCACTGACTGGAAGCTTGCAAGCATTCTGTCTCGGATGCTGCCCACACCAACCAGTCGTCCAGGTAGGCTACTACCTGAATTCCCTTTAGGCGAAATTGTTTGAGAGCTACGCTCGCAAGCTTCGTAAAAATCCTTGGGGCTATGTTTAGCCCGAATGGCATGGCTCCGAAGGCGTATAGTCTTCGCTGTAGCCTGAACCCTAGGTAGGGGGAGAGTCGATGGCTAATTGGAATGTGCCAGTAGGCATCTGACAAGTCTATAGAGACGGAATATGCCCTCTTGGGCAGTAAGGTCCTTATGTGTTGCAGTGTTAGCATTTTGAATTTGCAATTCACTATGAACTTGTTAAGTGGCGACAAGTCCAGAATGACTCTGAGCTTTTCCGAGTCTTTCTTGGGAACACAAAACAGCCTCCCTTAGAAATTGATGGGCTTCACCCTTTTTCTCCAACCGTTCTTGAACGTACTCCTCCATAACGGGGGTGGAGTGTTGGAAAAAACCGAAGGTACGGGGGTGGAGTGCTGTACCAGCTCCCGCCCAATCCATTCTTGAGTAGGCTGTGGGCCCAGGGATCGAAGGTCCACCGATCCCGAAATTTCAGAAGTCTCCCTCCTACCGGTATCACCTCACTTGGACTGCCGTCCTGAGGTCTTGCCTTCCTGACCACGACCACCCCTGAATCCCCTTCCCCTTGAGGGGCGTCTAGACGAGCCTCTGGCTGCTCCTCTAGGCTTTGCTCGGAAGGAAGTAGACTGCCCTTCGAACGCTGGGGTGAATGCCGTGGACTGTGTCGACACGGCCTGGGGTACCCACTGAAAGGTGGTCGGGGTTTGTGCCACGATCTGGGGCACTGGGGGCAATGGCAATTGCAGTTGCTGTTGCTGTCTAAGAGGCTTGGCTGGCCGAGACGGTAGCCTAGTCCTCATAGTCTTCCTCTTTGGTTGAGGACCCTCATCCGGGGAAGACTTTCTTTTGATAGCCAGGTCCCACTTCTGGAGAAGGTTTCTATTCTCCAAGGTGGCTTTATCAAAAACTTCTTTGACCAAGTCGGTAGGGAAAAAGGTCTTTTCCCCAAATGTTGGAGGAGATTAGTTTCTTTAGCTCGTGCCTCACTGTAGCCGAGGTAAACACGAACTCCCTACAAGCTCTCCTTGCCTTGACGAAGCCATAAAGGTCCTTCGTCACTGTGGCCAGATGAGGCTTGGCCACTACCATGAACATTTCATGGACCTTGGGGTCACTTGCCATCGTCTCGAGAGTAGTCTGAAGAGACATTGAGGCAGTCAGTCTTTCTTTTGTATCGAGCTCACTTCGCAAAAGAAAGTCAGACAGCTTAGGGGGGTCCTTGCCGAACTGACGTCCGGCAATATCAGCCTCCAACTTTCCACTTAGAACGTAAGATGGACGTCCTTCCAATCTTTGTGGTCCATAGGCAGGGCCAGCGACAAGGGTTTACACTCCTTTAGGGAGGGGCAAGACTTGCCGGCCTCGATTGCTTTTAGTACAGCCAGAAACCCTTTCTGTAAAAAGGGGGAAGGCTCTAGTAGGCGAGGACACAAAGGAAGGGAGCTTCCTATTCAATGCAGCTACCTTTGAGTTAGAGAAGCCCCTCTCTTTCATCGAAGATGAAAGTAGAGCTTGAGCCTTAGCATGGTCATCACTATGACCTCCTTCGGCTCTGCCTCCTCCTTTGAAGCTGGTTCCTTCCTCAGCCGGACATAACAGTCCGGATATGGTGCCTTGCTGGGCCAGAATTCCACCCTCCAGGGGAACTGAGCCCAGCATATCCGAGATGACGATCTTTCCAGTCGTCATCGACATGTGCTCAGCATACCTCCATGGGTTAGCATCCGAGCACAAAGGAAGGTCTTTCACATTGAGCTTTTCTGGAGCCCATGTGATTCTGCAAGGCACTGCATTCGCAGTTCCATTGCAGCCGCCTTCTCCTGATTCTCCTTCTGCATTTGTTGGATCATTCCAACAATAGAAGAGAGGGCCTGTCCCAGCTCTACTGGGAGACCGGCCGATGTAGAGGGACTTGAACTTCATCCTGGGCTTCTGCAAGGAGGTCTTCCTCCTGACACCCGTCCACATCAGATATCCTGTCATTTAGCTGGATGTCTTGCATCGCGACCGCGACTTCAGCATCCACCTGGATCTGAACTTAGGGGATCTCCTCTTGAGGCTGGGGAATCACTGCCTCAGCTGATGCCTTAGGGAAAAGATACGCCCTCATCTTCTCACTTGGAAGATAAGGGCCAGAAGTGTACTTTTGGAAGCCCCTTACCCAGGTACGAAGCTTCTTCCTAGCTATTTAAATGTCTCATTAATCAGGTTAGTGCACACAGTACATACCTGAGGGTCCCAATACCGGAGATCATCCTTGGAGACAGCGTATGCTGCGTGTCTCCTACAAAACTCATGTCCGCAGAGGTTCTTGCTGCTGACATTGCAGAAAGCACTTCCCCACTTCGGAGTGTCCTTCTGTAAAGAGAAGAAATTTCCATGAGTATCAAGTGAACTATGTATCACTGGATATGCATAGTATAGCATAACAATTCATAAATGAAAGACACACACTTGTGTTTCCCTCACAACCCATTGTTGCAGCCTTCCAGATAATAAAATAAAAAATGGTTTATCTCTACTAGAGTAACCAATGCAAGGTTTCCATAGGAAACAGGTGGAGCTCACACCTAGGCAATGATTTTAAAAATCCTGGATAATAGACGGGGAAGAACTCTGCTTCCTGTCTGAGGGCAACAGCAAAGGGCTGTGTAAGAAAACACAATAGTGTTAGAAGATACAGTGCTGTACCTAAACTTTTACTATAGTTTTCTTCTTACTGTATATGCTATACAGAAGAATACTAGTACAGTATAGGAGGATGTGTGCCGGCCTGCCTTTGCCGGCCGGCACACACCACAATTAGCTTTAAAGTATACTACTTAACAGCTATAGGGCGGCAGCCCTCTGGTTCAAATGCCTGTGCCGGCGGCAGCAGCTGCCGGCCAGCAACAGCCAGTGTTGGCCGGCAATGATTGCCGGCCAGCAACTACACAAGGTAGTACCCAGCTGCCGGCCACACTCTTGGTGACCGGCAGACAAGGACTGACATAAGCCGGCCGGCAAAGGTACAAGACCGATGCCAGCCGGCAGCAAAAGAACCAGAAGACTACCCCTGCCCGGCTGCCGGCCTCATAGGCCGGCAGCCGGCCTCATAGGCCGGCTGCCGGGACAGGTACAGCACTAGAAGAAAATAGAATGGATGCCGGGATAAGAGTGTACACAACCCCCCCCAGCCCGGCAACCGAAAGAGTGCATATAAGGAAGGGGAGAAACTTAATTCAGGCTTCCTTGACCAATGCCGTCCGGCTCTGCCGGCAGGCATGGATGAGGGACCAAGAGAGGTCCGGGCAGCACTCGAAAACATAAGACCCTTGCCGTCCAGCGTCTCTGCCGGCCGGCAATGGGCTTAGTCAATCCAAATCCCAACCTATACTAGGTCCAGAAGTAGAATGACATATGGTACAGTAATACCCCTGCCGGCCAGCTCTGCCGGCCGGCAAGGTACAGTACAGTAATGGCTAGGCCATTACGGAGA
>NC_090730.1:49521061-49527222 GCF_036898095.1 Palaemon carinicauda
AGTTGAGGCTGTATTGATCAAAAAGTCTGAAATATGTGTGAGGAAACAGATTTTTTTTCAAAGAATGTAGACTAAATAATGTCCAACAGGTTTAGGCAAATGAGTCCTATTTCTTTACGTTTTATTGATTTTTTTTTTCAAATTAATAACAAAAAATACAACCAGATATATACAAGATAACAGTGGTCTGAAGGAATTGATTTACTATTGATACTTACAGGTGATGTGTTACTTGGTGATAATAGAGGTGCTGCGACCTGATTAAAGAGTTGATCATTGTTTGGATGCGGAAAAAATCAATTCTTAATAAAATTGTTTAAATTCTATCATACAAAATTGCCAAGTAAGTATAAGGTATTAAGTTTTCTGCAAAAATGAGATATAAGAAAAGTGTCTATAAAATCAGAATTTGAAATTATTTGAAAGGATTGGTGAACTACCTCTCCCTTAAATGAGTCATGTATGTATAATTAATGTTAATAAAAAGAAGAAGATTGCTGTTGAGATCATGTGTTTATGCAGTATATATGGAGTGAACGATGTTAGAAGCACTTGCGAAACAATTGATAAGGGCTGAAACATGAACGTATATATATATATATATATATATATATATATATATATATATATATATATATATATATATATATATATATATATATATATAAACGAGTCCCTGTCCTACTGTGCTATTGGTAGATTACTGAAGATTTCTTCAACATTTTTATATTGAATATTCGCATATGTCTACTTCTTCATCAGATATCATCTCTAAGATTAAATCTGTTCCTGCTGTCTATAACGTACACATGCTCTTCAATATTTTCTTATCTTAGGTTTTCAATATCATATCTGGAAGGTAGGTTTACACTAACTTTACTGGTCTTTAACTTGTGTCTAATTGTTGTTGAGACAAGAAGTTGGCGGTCACATCCTATATCAATTCCTCAGCGAGATTTAACATCAAATAGTGAGGTTTATATTTTCTATTTATTGCTATATGGTCAATATGGTTGCGGTATTTTCCACAGGGAGATGTCCAAGTATACTTGTGTATATCTCTGTATTTAAACTGTTTGCTCCCTGTAATTAATTCATGAACTTTATAAAAACTGGGAAATCCAACTCCATTATCATTAATCTCTACTACACCATGGACAGTCATGAATTTACTAAACCATCATTATCATTTAACAGTTTTGCATCCGTGTCCGGCATACAAAGAAGAATATCACATTTTGGCACCTTGTTAACCACCTACTGTAATTTACTGCAAAAACTGTCCTTTCAACTGGTATCTCTTTCCTTAATAGGAACATAGCGTACTACAATTATCATACTTCTATGACTAGATTTTAGCTTGCATACATAATTCTTCCATTCACTATTTCCCATTCCTTTAATGCTTGGCCAGCTTGTTTGATCAAAAACAATCCTACTCCCTGATAGTAAATGCCATCCTTTCTCCCACTAGCAACAGCTTTCCACCATGTATTGATTTCTTTTCAAACCCAGTTAGTCATGTTTCAGTGAATGCACACAGAAACAGGTCATATTTTACAGAAACTGCCAAAAGCTAATCTAATTTTCCACCTGATTCAATTTTCATACATTCCAATTTCTAATCTTAAGCTTACTCTTTGAATTTATAAACTTATTCTTATTTACCAGCGCGTGTAACTCTTCAAACCCTTCTCCCTCTTAATGGTTGCACCGGAATAAGGGCGATTTTTACCATCTCTGAGCTCATTGAAGTCCCATGTGCAGGTTTTTTTTTTTTTTTTTTTTTTTTTTTTTTTTTTTTTTTTTTTTTTTTTTTTTTTTTTTTTTTTTTTTACATTCGATTCGTTGTTAGCGATTCGCAACTACTTTGTGGATGATCTACCTAAAAGAAAGTGGAGTTTCATCAGTGAGTGAAATACAAATTCGCTATCTCCATACCCTCCCACACGTGTTCAACCCATCAGCTGAGATGGTTTTCGGATTGTAGCCACTGTTGTTCAAGCAGCTTCTTGAAGCCACATGTAGGAGTTGAGTATATAGTGATGATCATCAGTTAAAGGCATAAAAAAGGATATGGTTGTTTCATTTTTAAGTTCATACATATCGTAATATACCCCCATATACCCCTATTTTATATATATATATTTTTTTTTTAAACAAATATTGCTATGATGAGAGTTATAATTACAGTTCCTATTATTCTAAAACAAGGCATCTTTTTTAGTATGACTATCGTAGTTTGCACGATATTTTTTTTTTTTAAATCTATGTATAATACTGGTTCTTTGACCAGTAGCAACACCCTAAAGTGATGTTTCAATATTTGAAACTTCTTCAATAGAAATTAATTCTTGCTTACATTGACTGACTGAGACCAAGAGTACTCCTCTTTTGGGCTCGTCACTCCTTATTTCTAACCGGAGAAATCGATATTGTATTTTTACGACGACAGGTACAATAGAACTAGCTTCTCCTTCTCCGCTATCAAATTTAGGTACTGGAATACGGACTGTAATGCCTACAGGTACGACCATAAGTTCATATCACATTATTTACAAGTCAAGTCATCTATAATTTTGTTATAGAATTCCTTGCCGTTGTCTGACTCCAAGATACATAGAGCAGCAATCAATAAAATTATATCGAAAAAAAAAAATGGGAGGGGATCCAACACCCCTCATTATTTGAAGAGTTCTTAGAACTACAAATATCTTATCTCTGATTTTGATATTAATTTATGTTAGTTCCGTATGCATGTCACATAAGATTTTTCATAATTCTGATCATCCTTTACATTCAGATCTTCTCAGACAATCACACCCTGTTCGTAATACTAGGCATACATTTATTCTCTTACTCAGGCCTTCTCTATCATGATGCTCAATAGTACATAATATTCTAGAAGCTTTATTCCAGCAGTGACCACAGTGTGGAGTGATCTGCCTAATCAGTTAGTTGAATAGGCAGAATTTCAAAAGTTCTAACTTGCTGCAATTTTTTTTTTATGTTGAACAAGCTGACATGAATCTTTTTATGGCTTATACTGTATATGAAATATCTGTTGTAATGTTGTTACCGTTTTTAAAATATTTCATTAATTGTTAATTATTTCTCATATCGTTAATTGGTTTCTTTATTTTCTTTTCTCAATGGGCAATATTTTTCCTATTGAAGCACGAGGGCTTATAGCATTATGCTTTTCTAACTAGGGTTGTATATTAGCAAATGATAATGATAATAATAATCATAATAATAATAATAATAATAATAATAATAACAATAATAATAATAATAATAATAGGTACGGTATATATATATATATATATATATATATATATATATATATATATATATATATATATATATGTGTGTATATATATATATATTCATCTGACAACAATGAGATACTTAACACTTCTTCACCCAAAGGGTTAATTACTGCACTGCAATTTGTTCAGTGTGCTTTCCTCTTGGTTAGGGTAGAAGAGACTCTTTAGCTATGGTAAGCAGCTCTTCTAGGAGAAGGACACTCCAAAATTAAACCATTGTCCTCTAGTCTTGGGTAGTGCCATAGCCTCTGTACCATGGTCTTCCACTGTCTTGGGTTAGAGTTCTCTTGCTTGAGGGTACACTCGGGCACACTATTCTATCTTTTTTTTTTTTCTTCCTCTTGTTTTTTTGAAATGGTGTGTTGGGCAGGCTTAATAGAAGGGCCATGGATGCCTGGTGGTTTATCAAGAGGTTGTCTTTTCCTTTTACTGATTTTTTCTTCTCAAAACCATCCTTACTGTCCTCCCTTCAGTTGAAGTGGCTATCCTGGAGGGTATTTAGCCTTGCATGGTGTATCGGCTCCTCCATGTTGACCAGTTTTTCCGACTTTTTACTATAGTCTATGGATATCATCAATCACTTTTATTATTATTCTGTACATATTGTTTTTGTTTTAATTCTTGTTAATCTAGTTTTTAAGTATGATGTCTCTTTTTTATTTCTATTAATTCTTATGCTGTCTGGAGACATTGAGCGAAATCCGGGACCAGTACGTCTTAGATTTCGTCAATGTCGTCTTCTGTATTGCAATATTCGTGGTCTTCATGCAAATATCCGAGACCTTACAGTTGCGTCCAGACAGTATGATATTCTTTTGTGCTCAGAAACTTTGGTTTCTAATATGAGGCACTCATCTGAGCTCCTTATAACTGGTTTTAAGAAGCCAATAATGCTGAAACGTGATTCCATTCCTAGGGCCAGGGGAATGGCGGTGTATATTAGGACCGAGTACCCTGCTTCTCATAAGTCCTGCTATCAATGTGGATGTCATGAGATTCAGGTAATAAAAGTTTGTGGCAGGCATAACAACTTTTATTTGTGTTCAATCTACCGGAATCCAGACATGGATGATTCTATCTTCGATTGTCTTCTTACCATTATGGCTAAGATACAAGAAGATGATAGAAAGGCTTCGTTTGTCTTTGTTGGTGATTTTAATGCTCACCATAGGGAGTGGTTGAGTTCTATCTCTCCTACCGATCGCCATGGCTTAAGAGCTTTAGACTTTGCCTCGGAATCAGGCTGTGAGCAAATCATAAATGAAGCTACTCACAGGTCTGGTAATTGCTTGGACCTCGTATACACTGACTCCCCTGGCGTTATAACTAGTAAGGTTGGTTCTCCAGTCGGGACTTCTGATCATGCCTTGATTTCATTATTAGTGAAGACTGAGCAGCCTGTCCCTGATATATCATATTCTTGTAAAATTTATATGAAATCCCAAGCAGACTGGAATGGGATTTTGCATGATCTTTTGTGCTTGAATTGGTCACAATTATATAATAGTGTAGATCCTGTTGTCCCTTTGAATGAGAATCTAGTCAACATAATTGATAGGCGTATCCCTTCTCGTGTGCTAAGGTACCGAATGAAGGACAAACCGTGGTTCAATGATGATTGTAGACGTGCTTATTTGGAGAAGCAGGAGGCCTATCACCTTTGGAAGGGTAACAGATCAGATTTGACCTGGAACAACTATACTCAGCTTCGAGCTTTTGCTCAGAGAGTTTATGCCTCAACTGAAAAGGAGTACAATTTAATCATAAAGGAAACCCTCTCTGGTACAACTCAGGAACATAAATGGTGGTCTACCCTTAAATCTGCACTCTTTGGTGTAGATGCAACAGTTCCTCCTTTACTTAAACCAGATGGCTCCGTCACTCACTGTCCAAAGGAAAAGGCAACCCTTTTGGCTGATGTTTTTGACAGTAAACAGAGTAATGAAAAACTTGAACTTCCTCATTCCTGTTTTCCTGAGGCTAAACTGACTAGTTTAGCTTTTCGATCTCGTGAGATTAAAGCTCTGTTGATGGACCTTGATGCTTATGGAGGTGTAGACCCAAATGGTATTTTTCCTTTGTTTTTTATAAAGACAGCAGATTTCTTAGCTCCAAAGTTATCTGTTATTTTACGCAAGTTAGCAAGAAGAGGAGCTTTTAGCACTAGTTGGAGAATTGGTAATGTTACTCCTCTATGTAAATGTGTTTGTGGTAGCTCAAGTCCCACTGATTACCGCCCAATTTCCATAACTCCCATATTATCTAAAGTTTTTGAACGTCTTCTGGCAAAACGTCTTAATAGGTTTGCTGAAGGTAATCATCTATTCCCTAGTTTGCAATTTGGTTTTCGGAAAGGCCTTGGAGCATGTGATGCCCTTCTTACAATCTCCAATGCAGTACAGAAATCCCTTGATTGTGGTCGGGAAGTTCGTATGATTGGCCTTGATTTTAGTGCTGCCTTTGACTGTGTTAATCATGAGGCCCTTGTTTTCAAACTGAAACAGTTGGGAGTGGGTGGGTCGTTTCTTAGCATTATTATTGATTTTTTAAGTAGTAGATCTCAAAGAGTTGTTGTTGATGGGCACCATAGTGAGTATAGGAATGTGATATCCGGTGTTCCACAGGGTAGTGTTCTTGGCCCATTACTTTTCATACTATATACACATGACATGTGGTTTGGCCTAGAAAATAAGCTTGTTGCATATGCAGATGATGCTACTCTCTTTGCATCAATTCCATCCCCTGAATGTAGATCTGGGGTTGGTGAATCCCTTAATAGAGATTTAGCTAAAATTAGTGCATGGTGCAAATTATGGGGTATGAAGTTGA
>NC_090730.1:49532722-49557722 GCF_036898095.1 Palaemon carinicauda
CGAAATGAACTGAAAGCTCTAAAGGGAACTGTAGAGAGAGTGGAAGAGGGTGTTGAGATAAAGATGTGTGAGAATGAGGATCGAATGAAAGCTATGATGGGGCTTGTATTGGGAATGATGAAAATGTTCATGAGGGAAGGTACAGTCGGAGGAGTGTCTTCAGCTTTAGGTAAAGGGTTGATAGTGGAAGAGAAGGCTAAGATAAGTGATAATGGGGAAGGCAGTGACAGTGAGATTGACGACAAGGTAACTAGGCATAGTAAGGATGAACAGAAATGTAATAGAAAGAATGAGAAGAAAGGTAAAAAGTAATGAGAAGAGGGAAAAGAAGAAATGTCAGGCTGAGAGTGAGGATGATCATGATTGGGTGAAAGTGGTTAGTAAAAAAAAGGGTAAGAAGGGAATGGTTAAAGATAGGAATTTGAACGTAGAATTGGATTTCTTATATTTGAATGAGGAAGAAGGAAACACGAAGGGATTAGGCAGTGAAGATAGTAGTGACAATGAAGTTAAAATTTGTAAGACAGTGACAATGAGATATGTACCGAGGTGTGAAAGGTTCAATGAGCATAGCAGTAGGGATATGTATGAATTTTTTAGGGAGTAATAAAGATTCTGTCAGGGTAAGCATGGTAATAGTTAGATAATTTGGGCTAGAAAGTTATGAGAGTATTTGACAGGGTATTTGTTGACGAGATAAGGTGTGATAATGAGTGTAGGGGAAGTTGATTATAAGTGTGTGGAAAAGAAAATAATTGAACAGGTAAGACGTATGAAAGGGAGTGTTAGGTATAAGCGATGAGGCACGGATGAATGTAGGAAAAGTGATATCAATGTATGTATGTAGCTTGGAAACATTAGCTAGGAAGAAGTATGGGGATGAAGGTATGAATGAGAATAAGGAATTAATGAAGTTTTTGGCGACTGTACCTGAGAATATTGCTGAGTTTATCAATTTGAAATGCGAGGAGAAGATGAGGTGGACGAAAAAAAAAAAATTGACATGGAATGATAGTTGAGGATTACGAGTTGGACAGCTGTAAGAAAGAAAGTAAATCTGTAAGTTTAAGAACTGGAATTGAAGAAAGTGTGCCAGAATTTGTTAGTTTTAGAGATGCTGTTATGAGAGGACCAATGAGGGTAGCTGAGAGTGTAGTAGATAGGAGTGTTAGGGCGATTAATGTAGGAATACATGTACGGAGAAATGAAGGGTTTAGGCAAGGGAATCAGGTTTGGAGAGATAGGAGTGCTAGTGTGCCGCGAGGTAGGTCAGGTAGTTTTGTCCGTGAAGAGAAGTGTTATAGGCGTGGGAAAGTAGGGCATAAAAAGAATGATTGTAGATGGGCGTTAGGAGCATGTTTCGGGTGTAGAGAGACAGGGCATCGTATTAGTTAGTGCAAGAAAGAGAAAGTGGTTAAGTGTTATCGATGTGGTATGAATGGGCATATAGCAAGTGGGTGTAGGAGTAATCGTACGGATGTGATTTGGGGCAATTGTGGTAAGGATGGGCATTACACGAGGATGTGTAGGGAACAGTGTGCTAGGTGTAGTGAATGTGGTGTAGATTGGCATATAGCTAGGGTTTGTAGGAAGAAGGGATTAAGCTAGCCAGGATGTTTGGGAAACTAGGTAATCAGAGTGTTCAACTAGGTGAGTACTCTTATGTGTTAAAAAAGAATAGGATCAATATTCGTGAGAATGGTATGAATAATTGGTTGGAAATGAGTTGATATAAACCTAGTATTCATGAGAAGTTAGGGCTAGAAAGTAAACAATTAGTGTTAGTTCAATATAGGAAAAGGAGGCGTTTGAAAGTTTTAAGTGAGGATGTGGTGGGATGTTGCAACATCACCCCCCTTACCCTTGAATCACACTAAAGAGACAAATGTCTCCTTACCACAAACTTTCCTCTTACGTTGTCAGCAGCGGGACTCTTTGACAAAAAGGACGTAAAAACAAAACATGACCTTAAAACTATATTTCTTACAAACTAGAACAATCCCTTAATAAAAAAAAAAACACTCAAATGACTGAAACACCATTCAAATAAACCAAAATAAAACCCTAACCAAACATAAAACTAAACTGCACACCAACACCAATGTATATATATATATATATATATATATATATATATATATATATATATATATATATATATATATATGTTATAACCCTTAGGGTTATTATAAGAGTTCTTATTATAATTGTTGTCAGTGATAAATGTAACTCAGTGCTAAAGGTCAGCGGAAACAAACACTCAAGAAAACTTAACAATATTTAATACTTAACAATAACAAAATTTATATCAACCTTGTTAAAACTACAAATAACATTATTTAATAACAAGGAAGGACAAATAACGGTCCTTTGAATCACACTGGATTCCCTAAAACTAAGAAGCTAAGTCCTATCAAAGACAAGAGAAATATCAATTATGAACTTGGATCCAACAATTTGGCTGGCCAGAACAAAAAATTATCCTAATACTAATTCCAAGAAAGAAGGAAGACGGAGTAAATAAAACAAGAAAAACCATCATAAATCCTACCTATCAACACAAAACTAATGAACACAAAACCTTGTCTATAATAGACATACTGGAAGATATTATGCGGTCACGTCTTAAATATGACAATATATAAAAGATCAAATGATACAAAGGATGTATATAGTTCTCCTCACTTCAGTGGATGAATCAGAGGAGACACAAAACTAGGGCCGTCATTCACTTGTCATAACAGCTATCAGGGCAGGTCCCGAACGCCAGGGCATAATCATAAAGGGCAAGCAATCCCAAACGAAAATCAGACACTCTATGTCTTACCTGGCGTCAGCCTCCCTACTGGCCACCTCACGAGCTTGCAAGCTCCCAAAACCACAGCAGCTGATTGGAGACGTAAGTGCACCAATTCCCTGGGAAGTCCTCCTCGTCAGGGAAAGGCAGAACTGGCTCGAGTCGCAGGTGACAAGAGCACCTGCAGACAACAGATCAATGTAAGGATCAAAAGCGTAATCCAAAGAATCGTCCAAATAAGTTGCCAAACAATCGTCATCCAGAGTCCAAATCACTATGCTGCTCAAGGTATATTATCAGGGGAGTGCTCAAGCCCGAACTGAATTCTGTCCGAGCACCAACGTCCAGACATCAAGTCGCGTTCATAAACACTCGTATGTAAAAAAAAACAATCGTTAAAACGATAGTTCGATAATATAAACAACCGGGGAGGAGGCGCCTAACCACACTGAGAATTGTTAAATTAAGCACTTTACACTTAAACACTTAAATTTCAAAGATAACATAAACAAATACAAAACAAAGGCTATTCTGCCACAAAATGATTCTTAAAAACTAGTAATTAAACCTAGAAAAACAAGGCTGATCTAGACTTTCTAATACCTTCCTCCCCAAAAACAAAACAAAAAATTCCAATAAAATTTTTTTTTTATATACAAAACATGAAACCTGTAAAGAGAAAATGATTAACACATCACTCTTAAGACAAAGTAAAGTCTCAGGGTGAAACCTGAAATAAGAATTCTCATGAACAACACTACAACCAATGAATTTTCAAAACTGAATTGTCACAAAGAAAATTTACCAGCCTAAACAATAGAGAAAACATAAATGAAAAATAAACCATAAGGTCAAATTACCACAAAATATTAACCACCAGACACTGACTGTCTCAAATTCAGCCAATAACATTGAGTTTACACATAACAGACACTACCACAGTATGACCTCCCACACTTTGGTCACTGCAGGCTTTACTTTGGTTCAAAAGAAAACAGACAAATTATAAAATACCTCACTAAGAAAACCTAATGACTAACAAACCAAACTCCCAGCGAAAAACACACTCCTACTCATCCTTACATCTCTAAGAATAACGCAAACCAATTGAAGAGACGAGAAGGGCGAGGGGAGGGGGGCCAAGTCGTGATCAAATCTATATTCTTGAAAGGGCATCGGGAATTCGATTCTCCGATCCTTTAACGTGTTTAATCACAAGCGAGAATTCTTGCAATTGCAGAGCCCAACGTAAAATTCTCTGGTTGGCACCTTTCATGCGCTCGATGAAAACCAGTGGATTATGATCTGTCCATACTTCTATGGGATAAGAAAAATTTGTTACATAAGGCTTAAAATGCACAAGAGTACGCACCAAGGCGAGGGCCTCCTTTTCAATGGTGGAATATTTTCTCTCGGCGGCCAGTAGCTTTCGGCTATAATACGATACAGGATGAACCTCTCCTATATCGTTCCTTTGAAAAAGGACACCCCCAATACCTATGTCACTGGCATCCACTGCAATAATAAAAGGTCTCTGGAAATTAGGAGAAGTCAATATTGGATTAGATACTAATACCATCTTAAGTTTAAGAAGTGCTTCTTCACACTGAGGAGACCACATATACTTCTGACCTTTCTCCAACAACTTGGTAAGTGGCTGAGCAATGTCCGAGAAATTTCGCACGAATCTGCGATAATAACCAGTCATGCCCAGCACTCGCCGAACTTCTCTGACATTGCACGGCCTCTTTAAATGCACGATAGCCTCAAGGTTGGCTTGTTTGGGTGCCACCTGACCCAAACCAACCTCGTGACCCAAATAACAAACTTTTGCCTTACCAAATTCACATTTTGCTAAATTAATAACCAAACCTGCAAATTTAAGGGCCTCAAATACCTTACGCAATCTCGCCATGTGCGTACTCCAATCATCACTATATACAACCAAGTCATCGATATAAATTTCAGTTCCCTTTAAACCACAAATGACCCTATTCATAAGCCTCTGGAAAGTACACGCGGCATTTTTCATCCGAAAGGGCATTACTTTACACTCGTAAAGCCCAAAGGGAGTTACAAATGCAGAGATCTCTCTTGCTCGATCAGACAGGGGAACCTGCCAATACCCTTTCAATAAATCCAATTTCGTAATGAACTTAGCAGCCCCTATGTGATCGAGACAGTCATCTATCCGAGGCAAAGGAAAAGAGTCATTCTTAGTATGTGTGTTAACCTTACGGTAGTCCACACACATACGGAACTTTCCGTCGGACTTCTTAACCAGGACTATCGGGGAGCTCCATGGACTAACGGAAGGTTGGATGAGATCGTGTTCCAGCATATATTTAATCTCCTTATCAACTATATCCCTCTTAATGGGATTCAGCCGATAAGGACTCTGTTTCACAGGAGAAGCATTACCCACGTCTACATCATGCTCAAGAAAATTAGTTCGACCTGGAGAATTCCGAAATAAATCTGGAAAAGAAGAAATTAAATTAATTACATCCCTCCTTTGAGCAATCTCCAGATGCCCCAGCCCTTCCTTCAAAACTTCTAAATTTTGAATATTATCAAAAAGAGCATCAGAAGACACCTGACAAATCAAATCCTCCAAATCCTCTGAAGGTAAATCCATACTTTCAACCACAGGCTCATAAACAATAGCGAGAGGATCATGTCTATTAGAAGTATAGAGTTTTAACCTATTTATATGGAATATTCTGCACTTCCGTTTGGTCCCAGGAGCTTCTATTTCATAATTCACCTCCGACAACTTCCTCAACACCTTCCAGGGTCCCTTATATCTTGGTTCAAGGAAATTGTCAGAGTCAGTACTTAAAACTAAAACTAATTCTCCGGGCTCAAACGACCGTGCTTTAGATTTCCTATCAAAATTTAATTTCATAGCAGCCTGAGAACTGGCCAAATTTTCTCTGGCAAATTTCCAGGCTCTAGATAATTTTTTTCTCAAGTCCTCCACAAAGTCTCCTACGTTTGCATTCCCACCTCGATCAGTCTCAAGCATCTCATGAAAAATCTCCAAAGGCCCACGTACTTTGTGTCCAAATACCAGTTCGAAAGGAGCTACACCAGTTGAAGAATTTGGATGATTTCTTAGAGCAAAGAGAGCAAAGGGAAGCCCTTTATCCCATTCCTCCCCTTGTTCATAACAATACTTTTTCAAAATAGATTTAAGGGTCTGATGGAACCTTTCCACCAGGCCCTGACTCTCCGGATGATATGGTACACTGGTCTTGTGCTGAATGGCCAGTTCTGCACATTTACCTTTAAATACCTTGCTAGTAAAATTTGTACCGCAGTCAGTTTGAATAGTACGAGGGAGACCATACCTGGAAAAAAATTCAATTAGTTTGTCAAATACAACCTTAGAGGTTATCCTTCTCATTGGGAAGGCCTCAGGGAATCGAGATGCTCTATCCATAATTGTCAAGAGATGGGTAAACCCAGACTTAGTTTTAGGCAAAGGCCCAACCACATCAATAACTAATTCCACAAAAGGCTCACCTATCGCAGGAATTGGATTTAAGGGAGCTTTAGGAATAATTTGGTTGGGTTTCCCCATCACTTGACAAACCTCACATTCATTAATAAATTGTTTCACAGATGATTTTAATCCTGGCCACCAAAAACATTCTGCCAACTTTCGAAAAGTTTTACATACACCGAAGTGGCCAGAAAAAGAATCATCATGTGCAAGACTCAAGACAGACCTACGGAATTGAGATGGGACAACAATTTGTTCAATACGAGACGTCTTGCTCAGGTTATCAGTTAAAGGACGACTAATCCGGTATAGTAAACCATTGATCACACAAAACCTGGGTTTAGTCAAATCTGCAGTGTCACCCAAATCAAAATTAAATTCCTTTTTCTGAGCTTCAATAAATGAAGACCTGTCCCAATCAGGTCTCAAAACATTGCTAACCACACTATTACCACTACTATCTACAGACCCGGGCCTCTCTATGTCTACTTCTAAACTACTTAAGATTAAATCTTCGTCATTATCAATTAAATTTGCAGCCTTTACTGCTGCCCGGGTTGTTACTGCAACAGGACAGGCATGCACAGACAATATGGGGAACAACTCTTGTCCTTTTGTATTTAACATATCGTTACCCAAAATGCCGTCAATTCCAGGAATAGGGAGACACTCAACAACTGCTAATTCTGTCACTTTATCATAACCAGGGAAAGACAATCTGACCTCCACTAACGGAGCCGAAACAACGGTGTTCGGGAACCCTCCCAGAACAACAAAATTTCCTGTATACTCAGCTAAATTTTTCAAAGAGTCTTTCAAAACCAGAGACCGAGCTGACCCTGTGTCCCTCAAAAATTTCACACCAACAGTTTTAGAAGTAGATATTAATTTACCAGGCCAAATATATTTATCATAAAGTAGTCATGCCTCCTTTCTGCTAGAAGACTGACTACTGCTACTAACATCATTACTAGTGTTAGCTACTGGACGGTTTTCAACTACGGGATCGCTGATAACAGGTTTACTAGTAGATATTAGTGACACAGGATTATTATTATTCCTTTGGAGGTACCTTCTTCTGGCATAACACTGTGCCTGATAATGTCCCTGCTTATTACACCAAAAACAAGTCCCCCTACCTCTATTATTCATATTACCTGGGCCAGAACCAAACCTATTATCTTCAGAAAAGACACGAGTGTCCTGTCCACTCAAGTCTTTTCCCTGGTTACTATCAGGCTTATGATTTTTATCTGGTGGGTTACCCTGCCCACGAGTATTCACAAAGGAGCCCAACCTCTGAAAATTAACTGGCCTAGCAGATTGAAAATTCACATCTTTATTTCCAAAACTACCAGACCCAGTTCGATGGGTCAATACAAACTCGTCAGCAATTTGAGCGGCATTACTTAAATTAAAAGCTTTTACCTCTTCTAGATAAATTTTCAATTCCTTACTACATGACCTTTTGAATTCTTCTAGAAGCATGAGTTCTCTCAAAGCGGAGAAAGAGACCACCTGGCGGCTTTTTAACCAATGATCAAATTGTTCCTCCTTAAGCCTAGCAAATTCCACATAAGTAAGGGAGGCTTGCTTCGTAAAATTTCTGAACTTAAGGCGGTAGGCCTCAGGAACCAAATCATATGCCTTGAGGACTAGAGCCTTAACCTTATGGTAATCACGGGCAATACCTTCTTCCAAGGCATTATACACTCTAATTGCCTTGCCCACCAACCTACATTGAATTAGTACAGTCCACATTTCTGGGGGCCAAGACAACCGAGTGGCAACACGTTCAAAAGCCTTGAAAAATTCTGGAACATTCAACTCTTCAAATACTGGCACCAATTTCAAGGCCGCACCTACATTAAACTTATCCTGTGAGTTGCCCCGAGGTGTACTAAAATGATTAGAGGTGCCCTGCAGCCTAGCAATTTCTAAATTGATATTGGCCATCTCCAATTCATGCCGCCTCGCCCTCTCATTCTCTTCAAATTCCAGTTTCATCAATTCTATTCGTTTACATATTAAATCAAATTCACCGTTCTCCTTGGACTCCACCAAAGGACAAACAGGAACCTGAGGATCTTTTGGCGCAGGGTTTACTACAGAATTGAATGGATTAGTGGAAACATTTAGTTTCAGAGGCAAGTTAGCCTGACCTTCATAAATAGTTCCTGTCCGGGGAGGATCCTCAAACAGAGTTAGACCTCCATTAACACTTATTCTGTCATCATCATTGATCATACTACCCTCACGCTCAGAGTCACTACTACCTGAAACTTCATACTCCCTAACCAAATGTTCAGCCTCAGCCAGACCTTGAGCAACTTTACTTTTAACAGCTACCAACAATTGATTTCTCGTATCCGCTGCCCTCAACGGAATACCCAACCACCGGGCACAACTTACTAAACAAGTCTTATTTAGTACTGGCAGATGCTTTATACAATCACCTGACCCTAAAAACTCTGCGGGGTCAAACACAAAACCCTCCATTGCACCCAAATTAGCAGGGGAGAAAGGTAATACTTTACAACTAAAGAAAATATTGTCAAATTAACAAAGTGCTGTTCCACTGACCAAAACACTGAGTACACCTGAGAACAATCCTGTCACGGTCGCCAATTTGTTATAACCCTTAGGGTTATTATAAGAGTTCTTATTATAATTGTTGTCAGTGATAAATGTAACTCAGTGCTAAAGGTCAGCGGAAACAAACACTCAAGAAAACTTAACAATATTTAATACTTAACAATAACAAAATTTAGATCAACCTTGTTAAAACTACAAATAACATTATTTAATAACAAGGAAGGACAAATAACGGTCCTTTGAATCACACTGGATTCCCTAAAACTAAGAAGCTAAGTCCTATCAAAGACAAGAGAAATATCAATTATGAACTTGGATCCAACAATTTGGCTGGCCAGAACAAAAAATTATCCTAATACTAATTCCAAGAAAGAAGGAAGACGGAGTAAATAAAACAAGAAAAACCATCATAAATCCTACCTATCAACACAAAACTAATGTACACAAAACCTTGTCTATAATAGACATACTGGAAGATATTATGCGGTCACGTCTTAAATATGACAATATATAAAAGATCAAATGATACAAAGGATGTATATAGTTCTCCTCACTTCAGTGGATGAATCAGAGGAGACACAAAACTAGGGCCGTCATTCACTTGTCATAACAGCTATCAGGGCAGGTCCCGAACGCCAGGGCATAATCATAAAGGGCAAGCAATCCTAAACGAAAATCAGACACTCTATGTCTTACCTGGCGTCAGCCTCCCTACTGGCCACCTCACGAGCTTGCAAGCTCCCAAAACCACAGCAGCTGATTGGAGACGTAAGTGCACTAATTCCCTGGGAAGTCCTCCTCGTCAGGGAAAGGCAGAACTGGCTCGAGTCGCAGGTGACAAGAGCACCTGCAGACAAAAGATCAATGTAAGGATCAAAAGCGTAATCCAAAGAATCGTCCAAATAAGTTGCCAAACAATCGTCATCCAGAGTCCAAATCACTATGCTGCTCAAGGTATATTATCAGGGGAGTGCTCAAGCCCGAACTGAATTCTGTCCGAGCACCAACGTCCAGACATCAAGTCGCGTTCATAAATACTCGTATGTAAAAAAAAACAATCGTTAAAACGATAGTTCGATAATATAAACAACCGGGGAGGAGGCGCCTAACCACACTGAGAATTGTCAAATTAAGCACTTTACACTTAAACACTTAAATTTCAAAGATAACATAAACAAATACAAAACAAAGGCTATTCTGCCACAAAATGATTCTTAAAAACTAGTAATTAAACCTAGAAAAACAAGGCTGATCTAGACTTTCTAATAATATATATATATATATATATATATATATATATATATATATATATATATATATATATATATATATATATATATATATATATATATATATATATATATATATATATATATATATATATATATATATATATATATTATGGACACCAACACCGTCGTCCACACACTGCCAACTGTCTTTAATGGCAAACTACCACAGCTCTGTGGGTAACATTACACTGTGTAGTGTGACGGGCCGAGAGAGGAGTTGTGAACTCAAAGGCAGGAGGCAATCAACTGAGTTTATTAAGGAACACTCTTCTTTATATACAAAACCTCAAGGCAACAGGACATGACCTGTTCGAGAGACAGACAATGTTACAGAGCAAAACGGAGAGATGATCATTCAGGTTCTTTTTAGTGCGAGGGAAGAGCGCAGATACAAGCATAATATATACAAAATAATTATGTACAATTGTGTGCCACACGGTTGGAACATGGCTCCCCCCCTAAAAATGACATACTGTACATGTTAAATAGGGCGCCCTGATCTAGAGGGGCGAACTGTAGGCGGGTCATCTGGCAGAAGATAAGCAGGTTTTAGACGATCAATGTAGACCCAGTCTTCTTTGCCCCGAATGTTTAGTAGGAATGCTTTCGGACTGCGTCGGATCACAAGGAAAGGGCCTGTGTAAGGGGGCGTTAGTGGTGGCTTGCTAGTGTCGTTACGCAGGAAGACGTGCGTTGCAGAGTGCAAGTCCGTTGGTATGTGATGCTTCGCTGGGGGCTTGTAAGTCTGGCGGCACGGAGTAAATTTTCCCACGACGTGACGTATGCGCTGGAGATCGTCGGAGGAGGTTGTAGAAGGAAAAAATTCGGCAGGGACGACCAACGGGTCGCCATACACCATTTCAGCTGCCGAGACGTCGAGGGCGTCTTTAGAAGTGGTCCTCAGTCCCAGGAGGACCCAGGGAAGTTGAGTAAACCATTTGCAATCCTTGCAGCGGGACATCAAAGCTGCTTTGAGGGTGCGATGAAAACGTTCAACCATTCCATTGGCAGCTGGGTTGTAAGCCGTTGTCTGATGTAGGGTGATGCCCAGGAGATTCGCTAATGGCATCCACAATTGAGAGGTGAAAGTGGTTCCCCTGTCAGAAGTAATATGCTCAGGGATACCGAATCTTGAAATCCATCCAGAGAGTAAGGCAGATGTACATGAGGCGGACGTTGCAGTTTCCATGGGAATGGCTTCAGGCCAACGAGTGGAGCGGTCGATGACGGTAAACAGGTAACGATGTCCTTGTGATGTGGGTAGGGGGCCTACAACGTCGACGTGAATGTGTGCGAAATGACGCTGAGGTTGAGGAAAGGTGCCTACTCCTGAATCCGTGTGTCGATGTACTTTGGAAGTTTGGCAAGAAGTACAGGCGCGGACCCAATCCTTAGCATCCTTAGAAATGCCATGCCAAATGAACTTTGCCTTCAGCAGCTGTGCAGTAGAACGGCACGAGGGATGTGAAAGGCCGTGAATGAAATCAAATACCTGTCGGCGCATGGGAGCAGAAATCCAAGGTCGCGGTCTACCAGTACTGACCTCACAGAGGAGGGTGGTGTTGGAGTCTTCGAGGTGAAAATCTCCCCAACGGAGGGACGTGCAGGATGTCCTAAATGCTTGATACTCTGAATCATGTTGTTGGGCTTCAGCCAGGGCGTTGTAATCCAATCCCAGTTGAACAGCAGCCAACGTGTCTCTTGACAGGGCATCGGCAACGGGATTCATTTTCCCAGGGACGTATTGGAGGGTGCAATTGTATTCAGCCACGGCGGAGAGATGTCGGCGTTGACGGGCGGACCAGGCGTCAGACTGTCGAGTGAAGGCGTGCACCAGAGGGATGTGGTCTGTGCGAATGACGAAGGGCGTACCTTCTAAGAAATGGCGAAAGTGACGGACAGCCAAGTGCACCGCCAGCAATTCTCGATCGAAGGTAGAATAACCGGATTCTGCCTTGGACAGTTTTCTGCTGAAGAAGGCTAATGGGCGGGGCGAGCCTTTGACCACCTGCTCGAGTACTGCACCAATAGCGACGTCGCTGGCATCGGTGGAGAGAAGGAGAGGGGCGTGTGGGATAGGAAAAGTGAGAGCCGCAGCAGTTGATAGGGCCTTCTTTGCATTGCAGAAGGCTGCTTCTTGAAGGGGATCCCACTTCAGGTCCTTTGGCTTGCCCTTGAGGGAGGCGTAGAGGGTAGCAAGAGTGGCGGCAATGGCTGGCAGAAAACGGTGATAATAGTTGATCATGCCCAAGAACTCCTGCAGAGCTTTGACGGTCGAGGGCGCGGGGAAGTTCTGAACGGCTGCTACCTTCTCAGGGAGGGGATGGACTCCTTCAGGAGTGATACGGTGCCCTAAGAACGACACTTCGTTGGCGCCAAAGGTACACTTGTCGTACCGGACTACAAGGCCGTTTTGTTGCAGGCGGTCGAGCACGATGCGCAGGTGACGGAGGTGTTCCTCTTTTGAGGAGGAGAACACAAGTATGTCGTCCACATAACATACACAGAAAGGGAGGTCCCCTAAGATGCCATCCATGAGACGTTGAAACGTGACCCCAGCATTACGAAGGCCAAAACAGGAGTAATTGAAGGTGTATGTACCAAACGGAGTGGTGATGGCGGTCTTGGGAATGTTTTCTGGGTTCATAGGCACCTGATAATACCCCTTCAGGAGGTCGAGCGTAGAGAAAACCTTCGCTTTGTGCAGGTAGGAGATCACATCGGCAATGTTTGGGAGGGGGTAGTGATCCGGTTCTGTTTGCATGTTCAGGCGCCTGTAATCCCCGCATGGACGGAGGGAGCCGTCTTTCTTCAGAACGATGTGTAAGGGTGATGACCTTGGGCTGGAGGCCTTTTGGCAAAGGCCCATTTTCTCCATTTCGGCGAACGTTTGTTTGGCGGCTGCCAATCGTTCCGGTGGCAGACGTCTGAATTTTGCGAAAGACTGGGGGTCCCGTCGTCTTGATATGGTGATAAATACCGTGCTTGGCAGGAACCGTGGACGTTTGGCGAAGTTCTGGACGGAAAACTTCCGGGTACGACGTGAGGAGGTGGGCGTAGGCATCCGTGGGTGCGCTGATGTGGAGAGCAAGGTTAGAGGGGAGGGGGCGGGTTGAAGAGGTGTCGACAATTACGAGTCTGCGTTGACCAATCGTCGGTGGGCGACACCGACCAGAAGGTGGAAATGAGAGAGGAAATCCGCACCGAGGATTGGCATTGTGACGTCAGCAACGAGAAACTTCCAATTGAATTTACCGTTTCCGAACGATAATGTGAGGTTCTCGTAACCGTAGGTGGGTATCGCAGATCTGTTGGCAGCTACCAAGCGGACGTCGGCAGATGTAGACAGACTACGTCGTGCCTTGAAGAGTTTCCTTGGGAAAAGAGAACGACAAGCACCCGTGTCTACCAAAAATCGCACGGCCGTTCCTGCATCCTGTAAAAAGAAAAAATTAGAAACATGGGAGGCCACCGCCACAAGCGATGGCCTACTTACACGTTTTTTGGCCACTGACAATTCTTGGCACATTTCTTCGCGGTTGCCCCGAATCTGAAGTGGTAGTAGCAAAACTGCGGCGGATGGGAGGTAGTAAGTGGCTGTAGAAGTCGTTCGTTGGGGCGCGAGCGATTGGTGGGTGGTGGGCGACTTTGTCGCCGCTTCGGCACGTCACGGGGTAGGCGTGTATGTCCTACGGCATTCATATCAGCTTCGGTTGACGTTGAATAGGCATTCTCGTCGTCAGGGGTGGAGGCGTTGATGGAGGTCTTGAAGTGGCTGTCCATAAGGGCGTCGGCTTTGGTCATCAAGTCCTTTATGGGTAAACTATCGACATCGGGTATGGCAGCGCGTACAGGTTCGGGTAAATGGCGTATCCAAAGGGCACGAAGTAGGTTCACCTCACGAGGAGAGCCGTCTGCGGCAAGTTGAAGGCGAGTGATACTGGTCATTTCCCTGAGGGCAAGCGAAGCCCTTTGGTCCCCCAACGGTTGTTGCGAGAGCTGAAAAAGCTCTGCTATACGGGCGGCTGGTGACGGCGAGTATTGCTGCAGAAGGTATGTTTTGAGGGCTTCATACGCTATTGGGGTGTCTCCTTGTTCACAAATCCAGTCGGATATTTCTGGGAAGGTGTCCTCGGGTATCGCCGCGAGAACATAATCCGCTTTGGTGGTTGAGCGAGTTACGCCCCTGATACGAAACTGGACTTTTGAGCGCTGAAACCAAGCAAACGCTTCTCCGGTGGCGAACGGTGAAAGTTTCAATGGGGCGGCGCCAACTGCTGTAGTAGAGTCTGTCTCCGTCATAGTACCAACGATGGAGGGGCGAGGGAGGTGGGGGTGGAAGGCAGTGGGAGCGAGTCGACTTCCGGGGTCACCAATGTGACGGGCCGAGAGAGGAGTTGTGAACTCAAAGGCAGGAGGCAATCAACTGAGTTTATTAAGGAACACTCTTCTTTATATACAAAACCTCAAGGCAACAGGACATGACCTGTTCGAGAGACAGACAATGTTACAGAGCAAAATGGAGACATGATCACTCAGGTTCTTTTTAGTTCAAGGGAAGAGCGCAGATACAAGCATAATATATACAAAATAATTATGTACAATTGTGTGCCACACGGTTGGTACAGTAGCAATTGGCCACAGCTGCCTCCCTGATTGTTGTCGTAGTTATCATCGTCATATCATCAATCGAAAATTTCTTCAAGCAGCCAAAGTCATTACCGATTATATCAAAATTCAAAAGAGCAGTTAGTTCTAAGTTCCTTATCACAAGCCAGGTCATCAACAATCAATCTCTCATTCAAAAAAATCTCTCCAAAGGAGTAAGTCTCTCCAAGGAGGATTTATGGTCTGTAAAAATAAGAAAAAAAAAAACACTTACAAACACTCCTAGCTAACTAAACTATCACACTGTAATCAAAGATAAATAATAACCTTGTTGTTATTCAGAATCACTCCTAGTAAAGATAAATAAATTGTACTTACTTTAGAAAATAAACAATCACTTCCAACGCTGGTCGAATCAAATAAGTATCTAAATCCAGCGTGTACACACAAAACTGTCTCACGTCGTAGTCAATCAAAAAAAGCATTCGCTCCGAAACATTTACTACTGTCCTAACTTGGCTAAAAGGTAAACAAACAACCTCATTTATACCAACAGTCTTTCTCACAACAAACAATCGATACACTAACTACCTCTCTCTCTCTCTCTCTCTCTCTCTCTCTCTCTCTCTCTCTCTCTCTCTCTCTCACCCACTCTCTCTCTCTCTCTCTGGATTTGGAAAACAACTAAAAAAATAAAAATAAAAAAAAAATAAATCCTCCATAAGGAGAAAGTGCAAGGGAAATTTATAGGTATAGGTAGGATTCTGAATATGCAATGCAAGGGTGTAAATGTACAGGTGAGTATGGAAGATGAATATGTTAATACAGATGAATCATGGCTGAGTATGAATTATACCTATAGTGTGTGTGGTGTTTCCTTAGATGATGTAAAAGAAAGTATGATAAATGCAAGAATGAGATATAGGAGAATGATAAGTAGTATGGATGAATCTTTTATTAAAGTAGAAAATAGTTTGGATGAAATGGACGAATTGGTGATAGAAATAAGTGAGATTTTAGGGACAGATGATAGTGAGGTAGATGGAATTGTACATGACATATTAGATGATAGGAGCGCAGATGAGAATCAGAATAGGTTATTGAATGATAGCGATATGGAAGAAGTAAATGAGAGACAATATGAAGGCCCAGTTACTCGACGCAGGGGTTCTGTTCCCAACTGCGACTGATTTCTGAAAAAAATTAGGTAAGTGATAATAAAACGGATTTGGGAAAGTAAGGGGGGGAGGAATGTAGAGGATTGATTTTTTTTAACATTAATTATTTTTTGTTGTTTGCCAAACCCAGAGAGAGAGAGAGAGAGAGAGAGAGAGAGAGAGAGAGAGAGAGAGAGAGAGAGAGAGAGAGAGAGAGAGAGAGTGCGTGTGTGTGTCAGCGAGCGAGAGGTAGTTATTGTATTGATTGTTTTTTTCGTGAGAAAGACTGTTGGAGTAATTGACTGTTCGTTTACTTTTTAGGTAGATTAGGACAGTGGTAAATGTTTCAGAGCGAATGTTCTTTTTGATTTGACTGCAGCTAGAGGCAGTTGTGTGGTTTGAGTGCTGGATTACTATTTTATATTATTTTTCGACCAGCGTGGAAGTGTTTGATTATTTCAACAGCCGTAATTCCTCCTTTGGAAAACTTATTTTTTTGAATGCTGATCAATAGTTGCTGACCTGGCCTGTAATCGATTGTATTTAGACTGCTCTTTTGGATTGCTCAACCGTTGATGACCTGGCTTGTGTATTACGATTACGATTACGGATTACGTATGATGCTGATGATGATGATGATGATGATGATAACGCTCACAACCCAAATCTGATAATGCAATTGTGTATTGAAATTAGTCAGTGTTCCGGTTGCCAGAGAGTTGAGGTTTTGGGCTATAAAATTACTGTTGGCCCTTGTGTGGACAAAGAAGTCAACATATAAACAAATATTGGTTTTGGTGTGCGGTTAATTATAAGTTTTCTTAGGGGTTTTGTGGTTTATTTGAATGGTGTTACGTTTCATTTTTATTTTGTGTTAAATTTATGATTATATTTAAGTGTAATTATTTTGGTTGTGGATGGTTTTATGCTAAGCGTTTTAGTTTTAAGGAATATAGTATTAAGGTTATGTTTGATTTTTATGTCCTTTTTGTCCATGAGTCCCGCTGCTGATAACGTAAGAGGAAAGTTTGTGCTGAGGAGGCATTTGTCTGTTTAGAGTGATCAAAGGTGTGGGGCTGGTAGTTGCAACCCCCCGCCACATCTCTCTCTCTCTCTCTCTCTCTCTCTCTCTCTCTCTCTCTCTCTCTCTCTCTCTCTCTCTCTCTCTCTCTCTCTCTCTCTCTCTCTCTTTCAAATTTGACAAAAAAAAAAATATTCGGAATTAGTGTATCATAGGAATCTTGGTAGGATTTAATGTTTGGTTTTATAGTCAGCATATTAGATGACCCTCATTTTGATGGAAACATGACACACAGAAATAACATGCTCAGATGAAATAAACTATTCTCAAAATATTTTCTTTGGGTTGTAATATTTCTTTTATAATGTATTCATTTGCTGATTTCCTTTCCTTATCGGGCTATTTATCCCTGTTGGAGCCCTTTGACTTGAAACATCTTGCCTGTAGGTTAGCTTCTAATATCAACAACAACAACAACAATAATAATAATAATAATAATAATTATAATAATAATAATAATAATAATAATAATAATAATAATAATAATAATAATAATAATAATAATAAGTTGGAATACTGAGTGAATCCTAACTGTTGAATGATGAAGATGTCATAGAGTTGAAATTAGTCAGGATTCACTCAGTAATTTCACTTTTCTTTTGAGTTTCATACACACACACACACACACACACACACACATATATATATATATATATATATATATATATATATATATATATATATATATATATATATATATATATATATATATATGAAGAGAGAAATAGAACAATAGTATTTTATCAGTGACTTTCATTGTCTGGTCCCAGATTCAAACCCCTATTTCTTCGGATATATTTCACTGAAAAACTCTTTGATTGCTTGGGTGTGAGATTCAGGGCTCTCGTTCACAAGTTCTAATGAAATGGTGAGCTTTAGTCCTGTAGAATTGCTGATTATAAACCTCCTTTTATAAAGACGAAAATGTATGAGGTTAAAGAAAATTATTTAGTGGTTAGTTGGTAATTTCTACAATTATTATCTCATCAAAAGATAGAATAGGTACGTAATTCAAAATGCAGTATATAAACAGAAATATTGTTTTTATATTTTATCAAAGAATAGCTAAATGTAATACGTTAGCAGGAGTAGAAATGTATATATCTTACACAAGATTATGAGGTTTTCTATTAATTAATAATTTTACAAAGATAAACTAACTTCGGAATATCTTTTATTTAAATACTTTGAATCATTGATATATTTGAGGTTTTGGGATTATTTGCAATATCCTTTTCTATATGGAAGAGGTGTAATAATAATCCTAATTCAGATTATAATACTACACATGATATATATTAATGAGAAGAAAAAGCTACTTTTTTTATGAAAAATTTGCCCTTTATGATGAAGGAAGTGGATGAATTAAGAGATACAAAGGCAGGAAGACTTCAAAAACAGAACCACAGACCCGAGTCGCCTGATGAAGTTGAGCACTGTTGTATTGAAGTTATGAACAACTTATAATTCTCCTGTCAACTTCAGGGCATTTTCCAAACGCTATTGTTCCCTATTTCTTTTGGCTTTTTTCTGAGAGAGTAAGGAAATAAGTTTTAGTTTATGTCATCGCCGTAATAGCGACAGTAAGTGAATTGCAAACCTATTTTTATGTTTTGTATCACTATCGCTATCATTATTATTATTTTATTCTATATATATATATATATATATATATATATATATATATATATATATATATATATATATATATAATAACTTTTCGTTGTCCAGTAATGATAAAAGCTATTCTGTACATAAAAGGGCTTAAAACCATATCATAGTTGGCCCCCTTTGGTGGTTTTCATGTTGAGTACCAAATAATCGGTCTTATATCCTCACATGTTCCATACACACTTGTATCCCATAGAGATTTTAATTTTTATCTTATCAATCGCTCTTCCCTGTGCTTTTAGTAAACCAAATTATATAAACTTAATAGTTCATTCCTGATTGTGTTTGAATTTTTGTGACGTTATTGCTCAAAAGTACTAGTATTTAAGCTCGACGTCTGTATAATAAAGATTAGATGCATTCACCTTGCCTCTCAGTTAAAACGTAACTGCTCGCTTACGCAGTCTTATTGGTTGACCCAAAGTAAAAACAATATAAAAGGTCAACCCACCACGCATTGTTGGGGCAGGTGCGCAGGCTTTCTGACTAAACAATGCCAATAATGCCGTCGTAGTAACAGCGGCTTTTTGTAGGAACCCTTCTTTCTTTCTTTCTATCTATGTCACTTTTACTATCATTCGGTTTTCTATATCATATTACCACTCTCTTAAAGCGGCACATACACAGGAGTTTCTTTTTATCTTCATTCTACACTAATTAAAAAGAAAAGGGACACTCAACAGATTTTCTCGCAACATTTGTTCAATCCAGCTCTCCATTATTAACGTAGTGAACCCTGAAACCCGGCGCAGTTTTGGACGTGTGTAGTAATCTGGTGGGTTGACCTGTTCTCATTTTGACCCAGATATACCGTAGGCTTACCAGTTAAGGACATGATGCACAACCTAAGGTACACTAATTTGAAATAGAACGCCCTTTAGTGGTGAACTCTTAATCATATCTTCAGTCTGATCTTCTGTCCAACATGGTAAGTAACTCAATTTCAATGCGGTACCTCGAATTACTGGAATCCCACGGATTTAATGAAATCCTCAGGTAAATACTGGAATCCCCTTGAAAATTATCGAACTGCAAACCCTTAGAAATCGAGAAATGATGTGTGTTTTATTAAAATACGTTAATTTTATGTTTTTGGCATTTATATCTTTTATATATCTGCAGGTAGAACCTTGGCTAGGGGTTGTGACCTGGGAAGGTTTGTGACCTGAAAAGTGGGTCAGGGGGCTTGCCCCCCCCTAGGAGCTGTAACCTGGGAAGGTTTGTGGCTTGCCCCCGGCTAGGGGTTGTGACCTGGGAGCTACTAGGTTAGGTTAGGTGGGTTTGTTAGGTTCTGTACCCTTTTGTACCCTTTTATATATTGTGTAAAGGGTATATAGAAAAAATGCTTTAAAGTACACATTTATTTGATTATTTACTAAAAAAAATAATGTAAATTAATAAAAACATAATATTTATAAGGGTTTGCAGTGATTATTTCGGTAATTTTCCATAAGATTTCAGTATTTACCTGGGGATTCCAGTAAATTCGGGGGATTCCAGTAATTCGTGGTCCCCATTTCAATGAGCCTATCGACACTCCGTTGGGGGAATCCAAGGCAGAATTTGTGGTAAATTTCTGTACCCAAGAGCTCACCTAGTTGCTTATATATCTGGGAACTGATTTGAGAGATTTTACAACAAAAGATCAGAATGTAAAACTCAGCCCATGATTTCCTTGGAAAAAGATCAAATCAATTCTGCTGCACAAAGGAATGTCAAAAGCGTGAGAAATTAGTCTACGTGACAAGCAGCAAAGGCTCTCTTTAAGTGAATTTATGTCTGTGTAAATACAGAAGTTAGCGGTTTTTCTTAGCAACATGAATTTGAATTTCAATCTATAATCAAAGTGTTTAATTAAATAGTATAATTTTCCCTGTGTTGATAGTTGGGCAAATTGATAAAGAGCGGAAAATAATGACTTTAAGTGGAATTTCTGAAAGCATGTAGCGGAGAAATATTCATAAACAGAAAGTAAGATTTAATGGTAAGAAGGGAAATATGTGAAATATCTAATATTTAAATGAAAACACAGTAGAATTAAAAGCATCAAACATTAGCAAGGAAAGACAAAAGTAATAAGGACATGTAAGTTTGTCGATGAGGTAAGGTAATAAAATACGTAAATAGAATTAAGATGCTAGCTGTTATCGAGAAATTCTAAGGATTTAACCATTGTACGAATAAGAATATTTTGCTATTTAGGACATAGGAGAGAGGAGTGATAATATATATATATATATATATATATATATATATATATATATATATATATATATATATATATATATATATATATATATATATATATATATATATATACATATATATATATATATATATATATATATATATATATATATATATATATATATATATATATATATATATATAAAGTGAAAAAGGACATGAGTATGTTAGAGGTGGGTGAAATAAGAGTTTGGAAAGGGAAATTTGCAATTTTAACCAGATATGGGTTCTGGATATAAAAAAGGAATTTTTACACACCTTATATCGTGGGTGTCAAAAGTATTTTCCTTTATTTTTATCAAAAATGAAAATTTTAGATGTACAGGAACCCTTTAAGCAATAGTAATGGGGGAGATCAGTGGGAAATTTGGGATTATGGGTGGCGGAAAACACGAACAAGTAAAAGATAAGCTGTCTAACCTAATCGCACAAACATAACCAAAACTAGGGTGCCTGGTCCTCCTTGCTTTCTTACTTAGGAAGCTTCTCCCCCAGTTACCTCCCTCCCTTTCCTAATCTCAGCTATAATGCTGTAAATTTTATACCAATTTAACTCCTATATCCTTCTGTTGCTATGTTATCAATGTATAAACCATTGTCTACCTTATTGCTAAAAAAAATGTTGAATGCAATTTTCACCCTTCTGTGGCCTCTTGGGGTTCCAATAGATAACAGTGTTGTTTTTAAATAAAGGTTATTATCTTGGAGCTCTCCTTTTATGAATACCTCCTTTGCTCACGTCACCTTGTTGACCTACAGAGTGAGTAACTCACGCATCTTGCTTCCCACCTCATCGTTTCTCCCGTATCCTCTGAAAGATGTCCACCATCAGCCCTGACTCATCTGTCCATGCTGAAACAGTAAGGCTCCCACCCATTGCCAGCAGACCTGCGTTTGCCTGATTTCAGTGCTTCGAGATTCAGTTTCACATCTAGGGCGTGACCCAATCTAGCGGCAAAGCCAACTCTGCCATCGCTACAATAACAGCTGGCATCTTCCCTGAAATCTTAGACTGGCTTTGCGAACTATGGAATGCACTCAGAGAGTAAAATGCCCTCAAATTACTCCCGCAGGACCAGTACTCATCTCCTGTCAATGGTCGTCAGGAAAAGTAACAGTATTGCCTATTTGTAGGCTGCTGGAGACGATTCTTCTCATAAAGTGAACTTACTTTTTGACTATTGGGAACACTTTCTGCCAAAACCAGTTCGAGCTGCTCTTCCTGATGCCGACACCTTAGGGGGCCTATAAATAACTGTGTTATCCGTAAAAGCAGTTAATTGTATGGTAGCTGTCCTTGTATCAATAGCTAGTAAGATCCTGTCAATCCTTATCCGGAATAAGTTGCTGATTATGATTTGTCTTCATGTGGTGTGCCTTCCTTTTCTATATAAGGAAGCTCCTCATATTCATGACATTTACCATAAAATGTACTAATGAACAATGTAAAACTAAAAACCCTTATTCAAGATGAGCCCTCCACCTAAATAAAATAACTGACAGATTGTAGCTCCGATTGATTAAATTCATTGCAAAATTTCCTGAAACACTGATAAGCAACAGAACAGAAATCAATTGTCCACGTTAACACGTCTTCACTGTTAACTGGAGTTAGATTTCTGGAATTACACTGATATTTGAATTTAAAGAACCAATCTAGTTTCAGCATTATCTCTGTTACCGGAACTTGATATATATATATATATATATATATATATATATATATATATATATATATATATATATATATATATATATATATATATAAAAGAATCTATCTTACCCAGAATTCCTTACTGAACATCAGAAATCGATTGGAAGCCCAATTGCATAATGACATTTAGATATCTTTGGAACTTCCTGTGACTTACAATATACATCGACGAATAGTTCAGTATTTGTTAATCTACTGTAGCTTTCGCCTTGTTTTTCATGCTATTTACATTAAGACTATTCAGCATCAGAAAAAAAAAAATCTTCCCTTGTTTGATACTGCAGTACTGCTATAAATAGGGAATATGAAGTAAATGAGAAACGTTTACAGGTCACTAGTGAGTGCCAAGTGCAGAGGATAGGTCATGGCACGTAAATTCATTCTCTTAGACCTAAATACTTAGCGAATATTTTTATTACCAAACCCAGGTCTCCACCGAAGCTACGATAAAGCCGGAGGCTGCTGATGACTTAGCAAAAAGATATTTAGACTCACTAAAGACCGAATTCCTAGATCAAAGGAATAGTATGATCGCGTACACTGGAGAGGCCTATCAAACCGTAAAATAAGCTCCTTTTGAATCACTGACGATTTCACCCTAGTGCCAATGGACACTTGAACAGAACTTGGCTTGAAGTTCAAATATATAAGTTTTATATGTATATATATATATATATATATATATATATATATATATATATATATATATATATATACATATATATATATACATATATATATATATATATATATATATATATATATATATATATATATATATATATATATATACAGTATATATATATATATATATATATATATATATATATATATGCATATATACAGTATATATATATATATATATATATATATATATATATATATATATATATATATATATGTATATATATATATATATATATATGTGTGTGTGTGTGTGTGTATTTAAATGTATATATAAAAAATATACATACATACATACATATATATATATATATATATATATATATATATATATATACATATATACACACACATATATATATATATATATATATATATATATATATATATATATATATATATATATATGTTGTTATTGTAAGGGAATTCTAACTGTAGATTGATTGACCAAGAATAGGAAGAATGCAATGAAGCAACAGGGGAGGGTTCGTGAAACTCTGAGAATAGCTGGTCAAGTGACCTTCAAGGACAGAAAGGGAATAATACAAAATTCAAAAGATTCCAATCACTGGCTGTATAGCGATTGAAATCCAGTGGCATGATGGGGAGAGTGTATTACTCCACACATCTAGAAAGTTTAATTAAACGTTCAATATATACTTAGTGGCCACTTCCCTCTTGGTACGGGTAGAAGAGATTCTTTAGCTATGGTATGCAGCCCACTAGAAGGACACTCCAAAATCAGACCATTGTTGTCTATACTTGGGTAGTGTCATAGCCTCTGCACCATTGTGGTCCACTCTTCTTGGGTTAGAGTTCTCTTGCTTGAGGGTACACTCGAACACACTCTTCTATCTTATTTTTCTTCCTGTTGTTTTGTTTAAGTTTTATAGTCTATACAAGAGATATTTATTTTAATGTTGTTATTCTTCTTAAAATATTTTATTTACCCATTTACCTTTCCTCACTGAGCTATTTTCCCTGTTGTAGCCCCTGAGCTTATAGCATACTTCTTTTCCAACTTAGGTTGTAGCTTAGCAAGTAATAATAATAATAATAATAATAATAATAATAATAATAATAATAATAATAATAAACACATTTCATGTAGTCAAACTTCCACTTCCTCTAGTCTTCAAAACAAATGTTGCATACAAACAAAAAAGTTTGTTGCCAAGTTCATTTGTACAAAAGATGAGGAAAGGAAATGAAAGTACCGTGAAAATACTGTGAAAAAAATTACATCGAATAAAAATGCGTTGAGATTGGTAAAAGATTCGTTGAATCCAATACCAGTTTTGTCGAGCACAGCTAATCCAGGGTTAAGCCTTTCGACATAAAACATTTACAGCATTAAATGAACATCGAACACTGAAGGCTTAAGCAGAGAAGTAAATTATGAAAAGATTCTTTTGCTTTATGAAATTCTATTTAATTAATTTTTCACCTCCGCCAACGGAGTTGGGAAGAGGTTATTTTCTCGCCCCTGATTGTCCGTTTATCTGGTTGTTTGTGTGTGATCAACTTCCTATCCACTATTTAAGGATAGAATGGTGAAACCTTCAGGAAATAACTTTTATGTTTAGACTTGGCAGTGATTAATTTTTGAAAGTCCTAGGTCAAGGGTCACCAACCTTTGTAACTAG
>NC_090730.1:49562722-49575222 GCF_036898095.1 Palaemon carinicauda
TATCTATATTATATATACATATATATATATATATATATATATATATATATATATATATATATATATATAAATATATATATATATATATATATATATATATATATATATATATATATGTGTGTGTGTGTGTGTGTGTGTGTGTGTGTGTATCTCTGTGTGTGCGAGTACGTGTGTGTGTGCGAGTGCGTGTGTGTATGCGTGTGTATGAGTTTGAAACGTTTGTATGTGTGTGCTACAAACTTTTCCGATCCCCTTGGGATGCAGCCTTTTTTTAATATTAGGCGCTTTATCTCTGGTCTAGAAGAAAACAATCGTCGTTTCGAGTACCCTGAGAGGTTTGTATTAGATACATGAATTTGCAGGATTTTAAAGCATCTCTCAATTCACCATGAATTTGCTTGATTGTAATCGCATGGGGGACTGAGATTTATATTATACTTTCCTCCATCATTTTTGAGAGTAATAGACATGTAATTGATAAAAAATCCATAGTAATCTAAATTAGTATACATTTGTTTTTCCTTATAGTCACCGGCTCCTCGTAAAAAAATTTTATAACATATAGAAAAGTACTTTGTTTCGAGATAAAGTTCCAAGGATATATGATATTGAAACTTACATTCCTTCTTTTAGCAATAAATTGGTTGTGTTTTTAAAATCTAAAACCTAATCCAGGAGAATCAGCATCATATATTTCTCATGGGTGTATTTTAACGCAAAGAATTAATCTTTCTAAATATCTCAGAGAGAGAGAGAGAGAGAGAGAGAGAGAGAGAGAGAGAGAGAGAGAGAGAGAGAGAGAGAGAGAGAGAGAGAGAGAGAGAGAGAGAGATGGATGGCTAAACCCGATTACTTTCTCTGAAGGACAATGTTTGTTCAATATTCTCCCAAACCAATGTTTCTTCATTCAAATATTTGCGTTTGGGATAACGTTTAGTTTTACTTTAAAGAAGGAAATGCCTCTTTTATATAAGAAAAATCGTATATATCCCGTGGTTATTTCACCTTTACTGTTTTTTTTTTGTTTATGTTATTGTGAGATATGCTACCCAAATTTTAACTACACTTAAAAAAAAAAAGGGAAAAAAATATTTTTTTTGGCCGCATTTTACTAAAAATGCGGGCTGGTGAACGTAATATTACTCCTTTACGTTAATATATCGGTTTTTAAAACGGTAAAGATTCTGGGATAAATGTTGCAAGACATATGCTGTTTTTTAACGCAAATTTTTAACAATGTACATAAAGACAACTTTGACAAGCTATTACGTAAAATAATTTAATAAATACTTCTGCTCTATTATTTTTTTGGCAAAATTGACAAGGTACTATTTGTAAATTATCTTCATCATAATAAACTCCAAGCTTAGTGTAGTCGGCTGTGATATGTGTGTTATGTATGTGATTTATAACGAATTGTAAGTAATGTGCAAAGCTTATGTAATACCATAGCGCTATGCCCATCGAGAGTAACACTATTGCATCATCCGAACTTGTATGACTTTATTTATGCAATTGTTTATAAGTAATGTTGCATATTATATGAATTATTTTTGTATATTATATAAAGTACCTCAAGAAGAGTAAGTCTTTAAGACTTTATATGCAGTAATTTGATAATATTCTTTCAAGCATTAATTGTGATTCTAATTTGTTAATGTTCGATCGCTTATACTTTACTTTTGCTTACATGTTTCAGGTCTTTAGTCACAGACGAGTGTCACCAAACCTGCCATCATCACTATGTATAATACCATGTAGCTTACTACAAATATAAACGTATGATGTGGAAAATACACCTTCCCACATCATCATTGTCATCATCTCCTACGACTATTGACGCAAAGGGCTTTCGTTAGATTTTTCCAGTCGTCTCTATCACTTTGAAATCAATACATTATCTTTTTTCTTTTTTTTTTTCAATTGACGTACATGAATATACGGCATCCTAAATACACCAAGAAATCGGCAACCTAAGATGACACATAAATCATCAGACTCATCAATTAATGTGTTTGAAGATAAGCACATCAGTGCTTGATTTCTTTAGGACCTAAACTACATCACAACGATTAGCATAATAAGGAACTTGTTAGCCTAAGTAATTTACGAAATAGTTTAATAAGTAAAAGGCTTCATATTACACCTAAAATTGCTCAATATATTCCCAAACATACTACCATACATTATGTGCTGGATTTTAAATGTTGTTTAGACAATATTTTCAATCTGGAATTTAAAAAATTTCTTGTTTAAAGATGTACCATTTTGTTATACCATTACCTTTTATTAACAAACATTTCTTTGGCTTTACACTAAACCAAAACTGATATATAAATCAGGAAAACTACTCAATAATCATTTCACCCCCACCGAATCAAATATGGCCCTCAACAAACGAGCAAAAATATTTTCTATAAATGTTTAAAAAAAAAAAACAGTCAATAATTTAAGTGATTTTATATAGTAAATCTCTTCTGACATGATGTACCTCATCACTTGATTTGAATAGACTCCTCTCTGCTTATTCTTTGAAATTCTAAATGGAAAGATGCAAATGTTGTCAATGACTTAAAGATATGGAATTTCTAAAGAGTTATTGATATACCTAAAAGAAATACAAAATCTAAAATACTTCTCTAAGACTTCACATCAAATAGCTTGACATAATCAAATAAATGATTCTCCAGCTATATTTTCATAATTTAATATGGTAGGGATTTATTCTATAGGTTGTAATTACAAAAATATCAGCACATACAACTATGGTAATGTTAACATTTTGAATGTAATAATAGAGATACTGTGTGATGCCCGGGTGTATGATTAAAAAGTAACGTAAGTATATGGAATTGGCCGATTCTCGTAAGTTATCTTTGCGATTACTCCTTCTGAACCCCATGTTTTTTAGCCCCTAGGATCTCTTATCGCTCAATATTTTATTTGTGGAAACTGCAACTGGGAAGATAAAACATTCCCTATGTACAGGTGGAAATTATATTTGTAACAAAGGCAGTCCAACTTTCCCTCCACCGCAACACAATCCAGGAAGTTCCTTCTTCCACTTTAGAACACTAAAGTTATTATATTTTTGTCCTCAACCCAAATTGTACTATCTCTTATGTTTCATATTAATGTCTTGGGTCATAGGTGAAGGTACCAAGAGGCCATTGCTTTGCATTAAACGTGTGTGCTCTACCTTTTGCTAACCTGACTATATCAATATTGATATTCGCTTCTACTTCCTATGTTTGTTAGCTTTACTGAGTTATCAATATCTGATTTTTAGTCTGAAGTCGAGCTACTTTTTTATCTCCTTTCTCTGATTTCTTAGTGCTGCAATTCAATGTTGATTATTTCCAAGGGGAGAATTTCTTTGGTCTTATTCTTTTTTTTTCTTCTTTAACTTTTAATTGCCTTCTTCTGGCATTGATGTTCTATATTATTTTTTAAGAGGATTAGGGTTCTGCCCGCCCCCACAGTTCTCTATAGGGACAATTAGTGATTTCAGACCATCTTCATTGTCTTTCTTGGAATTTTTGAATAAGAACATGCTTTTAGATTTCACATAGAATCATATAGATTTTATGTTTAAAGTGGGTGGAATTCTGCTCACCATAGCTCCCTTAAAGGGGTACTTTTATTGGTGTGCTACTGTTACTAACACACATTTGGGTTCGCTTCAAATGTCATCTTCAATGTGTTATAGATTAGATTTGGTATGTTACATCTTCAAGGAAAGTCTAGGCAAGTTAACTTTAAAATATTTTATTCTTTAAAAACAGTATTAACATCTCCATCACAGGAGTATATATGGTTTGGTCGGATGACCATTCCGTATGACATCTCAAAATGAACTGCTACAAATATCCATATTCACGTTAAAGTTTACTTAGTTATCTCAGCACTTAATGGATTATAGTAAACACAACATTAATACCGGAAGGTACTTGTTCCGTTCTCATAGACAACTCTTTCTCACGGGCTTGGTTGTGTTTACTCTTCATGAAAAATGTTACATTGCTGAGGTTTGGCATTCGCATCCTACTTATGATATGACTATGGCATTTCTCACACTTCTCTTACTTCCACAGTGACCTGTAGGTCATGTGTTTTCAACAAGTAATATCTATATGTTACATTAGCTTGGTCAGCTACCTAAATTTCTGAAAATTTAACAATACGTCAAAATATGTTTACTAGGAGTGTGACTGGATATATATATATATATATATATATATATATATATATATATATATATATATATATATACAGTATATATATATATATATATATATATATATATATATTATAATTTTTTTTTTTACTTTAGCCGTAAGCAAATGAGGGCGAATGTTCAAATAGGCACATTAAAAAAAAAATAAAAATGTATACTTAACAAATATTGCCAAAACGAAGAAAAAACGCATGATAAATACAGCTGATATATATGGTACATTGCTAGCAAACGATTATATGGTACCAACAAAAAAAATACTGATATATATATATATGATTCGGTAACTTTGTTAAAGAATAGTTGTTACCTTTGTCAAAAATATAGATTATTATAATACGGTAACTAATGAAAATATTTGTTACCTTGATAAAGATATAATTTTAGTGCACAAATACGAATTCCTGGTACGTACACGAACCACGGTTTCGTACATATATATATATATATATATATATATATATATATATATATATATATATATATATATATAGGGCTTATATATTTTATTAGATGCCCATAGATTCTTTATTTTAACATTCAGGCTTATATATTTTATTAGGTGGCCAAAAAATGATTTATTTTTTAAATGTTTTTTTTTTTAATGCAAATGTTATATAGTCTCTTCAATTACATATTACTAGCATACTAACTGCTTTTCGTGCACAACACTTTTCCAAGACAATTTTACTCCTCTGAACGAATGAAAGGGCCAGTTTCAAACGGCTTTAATTTGAATTAAATAAGGAGTTTTGTCTGGACATGGCAAAACCTTCTGTTTGAGCTCCAATTTATTTCTTTTTAACCTACGCCAAACAATGATGTTAACGGTGATAAATATCATCACCATAACGCCGATTACTGCTAGTAACACGTAGAATCGACGTTCTGCTTAAGTCGGTGTCGGGTGGTCCATCTCGGTCAATTTCATCAACCGCTTAGATGGAATTGTTGTCGACCACGTGAAGTTCGCGGAGTAGGCTCGTTCTCTGATGATAGTCTTGATTCCATGAACCATGTAATTCGGGGACGTACCGATACAACCATCTGCTGCAACAAAGATTTGGGAATAGGACGTGGATCCATCCGGGCATGATACATTGAAGCCGGCCTTGTCCTATCGTATCCACAAGCCGTTGGTCAGTCTGCAATTAAACTTATTATCGTCAAGGGGATAAAGCTTTTCCAGACAATTTTCATGTGTATGGGAGAGAGCACCGTCTAGCACTATACCTAACTCGCAAGAATCCATTAAGTTTTTTATGGAATTCAAAGGAGTCAGCTGTACATATTTTTTTATCCATTGCATCTGAACAGTGAGTTAATTGATTTAAGTCTTTAATGACTGTATATGTTTTCTTGTCTGGGGAAATCAATAAGTGTCCTGTCGAACTGGATATTACTGGATTTGAGTGATTCGTCATGACAGTCGGAAATGGTGATATCCTGTAAGATTGCCAGGCATCGGAAGAATCAAAGGGAATTGTAATCATAATCCTGCGATTTTCAACGCTTACTGTAATTAGGCTGTAATAAAATTCTAACCTATGTGCGTCTAACAAAGGAACATAACCTAATTTCTCCCGTCCGTTTTCCACAATTAATGTTAAATCTCTTATTGGCAACAAATGCGGTGACAGTACACCTTTAGTCGCTAACGTGATAGCTTCCACATAGTCTTTTGATTCCTCAATGAAATGTGCAATTCTGTTATGTATATGATCTATTTTTGAATCATAATACGTTAACGTTGCCAACAAATATTGTACTTCCATAATCTGACTGATATTACTAGAATGTTCGTTTACCAAACTCATAATTTGATTGATTGAAGCTAACTGATTCCTTAGTTCTGACATAATCAATTAATTTTCATGAGTCAAAAACTCAATTTTCTTATTTTGATTACTAATCTTAAGACGATTGGAAATTCCTAAGCCTAAACTTGCAATAGAACCAAAGATGTTTAGTGCAGCAAAAATAAACGGGTTATGTTTCTCAAGATTATCGTGTCCTACTGTCCACATCAAAAGGTCACGAGCCAAAGATTCTGCCTCGTAAGTCTTATTTTGCAAGTCGTCGGATAGCATCTCTGCAACTTTTAGTGTCAATAGAAGCGAACTCTCTGTAATAAAAGGAAAGTGTCTTCAATGCATTTCATTTAATGAAACAGCAAACCTTGAAATGGCGCTCTTTAAGCTAGTGACGTCATTCTCTGGGAGAAAAATTGCTTGCATACGCACTTCAACAACTACGTTACTTGATGTAATAAAAACGTCTTCTTAGTCTTTCAACTATAGTGCCATATTCAAAATCTATACTTTTAGTTTTAGTGCTCATCCCACACGAGAAAAATGTCTGAGCGAACAATATCACTCCTAACAATAAAAACTTCATCTTGGAAACCTGTAATGAGAAAAATATATGTAATTACTCCTGTATTAAGAAGAAAAAACTTTTAACACATAATGTTCACAAAAATAAAAAAAAAATAAAAATCTTTGCCTCACTTCTTCCCCTCTTATTTCAATTTCTTATGTGAGCCAATGGTACGATTCTCTCATCTGTGGGTTGGGATATGTTTTGAACTCTAAACCTATTGGCCGTAAATGTTTCCAAAATGTTAAATTGGTCTTCAAACTTAGGTGTTAGTTTATAATTGAGTCCTTTACATACATTTACCTGTATGTATACATTATCACCCACGGTATATGTATTAGTTGGCTTCGCTATTTTATCATGATTCCTTTTCATTATGATTTGTGATTCTTCTAAATTCTTTCGAAGGATATCAAAACGACTTTTGCTTGCATTTATACATTCTTTTAAAGGATTTGATAGATTAGTTGTAGGCGTTAATACATGGAAAGGCCTACTAACTGGGGTACCATACAATGCCTCGAGCGGTGACATTTTAATTGATATATGATATGAATGATTCAGAGTACTCAGTACCGCAGGTATTGCAATATCCCAGTTGGGGTCTGATCCCTCTAGTTTTACTCTTAATATATTTAAAACCTTCCTATTCGCTCTTTCCACTAGCCCATTTGACTCTGGGTGATATATCATGGTATTTATTTTCTTTATGCTAAGGAATTCGCACAATGAGGTGAGAAAGTGATTATTAAATTCTCCACCTGAGTCTGAGATTATCATGTGTGGAATTCCATGTTTACAAATGTAACACTCATAAAACTTCCTAGCGCAATCAATCGCAGTTTTAGTTTTAAGCGCTATTAGTTCTGTATATCGAGTTAAAGCATCTACAATTACTAAGAGGTGCTTATTTCCTCTGTCCGACTCGTAAAATCCTTTTAATAAAACTAAATGTATCCTTTCAAAGGGTTGATTGGGCACGGGATAAGCCCCTAGGCTGACAGGTGTTTTCGTATGCCCTTTGTTTTCCTGACAAGTGTGACAATTAGCTATGTGTTTTTTTTTATATCTGTAAGCATCGTATGCCAATAAAACAATGATTTGCCTTTCTGTGACATTAATGAGAACCCCGGGTGTCCATGCAATGGATTTGCGTGCAACCAATTTAGGACAGTGGAAATAAGTGAGATTGGTACCACTACCCTGGTTGTTAGTTATATGTGGTGTATTGCGGGTTTTCCTTGTCACGGTTCTACACAAATTATTGTCTTTGATCATATAATTCTGCTGCTTATACTTTATATATTCCTTTTCCTTATGATTGCCTTTCAAAGCATTTATAATTTTTTCTAATTTCTGATCTTTTCTTTGCTCAGTCTGTAATAATCTAGCACTCCAGCCCAGATCTTCTTGTTCAGATATCGTTTTAACAATAGGCATGGATGTTGATATATCTATTAATTCAGCTAAAGGCTCCGTACAAGATGACACGGGGTTGCGTGATAATGCATCAGCAATGATATTTGCTTTCCCACGTAAATACCCGATTCTCGCGCTAAAGTCTTGAATGATCAAATGCCACCAAGTTCGTTTGGGGCTTTGGCTGAAGCCTTTAAGGAAGTCGGTTAGTGGTTTATGATCAGTAAGAACCAACAGGATAACCGTATATTATGAACTTAAAATGCACTAGTGAATTAACAATAGCTAGCCCTTCCTTATCTTTTACTGCATACTTACTTTCGGAAGTTCTCAGTTTTCGAGAATAAAAAGCTATCGGGAAAAATTGTTTTTCATATTGCTGAAGCAATAACCCTCCTACTCCTAAGTCTGAGGCATCTATTGCAATGAAGAATTCCTTACCGAAGTCAGGAAATTTTATGATAGGAGAACTACACAGTTCATATTTCAAGGTATTAAACGCCTGTTGATGCTGCTCAGACCATATGAAATCTACGCCCTTCTTCGTAAGATCAGTTGAGGGAGCGGCTATTATTGAATAATTGCGTATAAAACGCCTGTAATATCCACTACAACCCAGAAATTGCTGTATTCCCTTGACATTAGTAGGTATCGGAAAGTTACGGATAGCCGACACCTTATCATGGACTACTGTAAGACCTTGGCTTGACACCGCAAAACCCAAATAGACTAATTCTGTTTTGAAAAATCCACACTTACTAATCTTTACCCTTAAGTTATGTTGTCTTAGTCTCTGTAGTACTAGTTCTAATTTATGTAGATGTTCTTCTAAGGTGTTGGGAAAGATTACAAGGTCGACCATATAGGCATGCAATATATCCTCTAGCAAGTCTCCAAACACTATGTTAATCATTCTTGTAAATGTTATGGGCGCACAACGTAAACCAAAAGGCATACGTAAACATTCATAATGTCCCCTGGCTGTGCTGAAGGCTGTGTGTGGGATACTATTTTCTTTTAATGATATCTGGTGAAAGCCTTTAAGTAAGTCCAAACTGGTAAAATATTTATTCTGACCTAACAAAGATAAAATATCGTCAGTACATGGCACTGGGAATCGATCAGGGATCGTCTCCTCATTTAGGCGACGGAAGTCTACGCAGGTATGCCATGTTCGATCTTTTTTCGGTACAACTATTAATGGAAAATTATAAGGGCTGTTCGATTTCCTAATGACTCCTTCTTCTAGCATTTTACCTACTGCATCATTTATTTCATTCTGGAATTTCATAGGGAGTCTGTACGAGGGTACATAGATAATTTTCTGCTTGTCCTTTAACCTTATTTGATGCTCGATCACATCTGTTTTTCCTAAGGATCCATCCGTAGTGGAAAAAACATCATGATATTCAGTTAAAAGTCCAAAAATGTTCTGCTGAATTTCTTCTTCTTGGATGTCTTTATTGATTTTATTTTTAATAGATTGCAAAAGGGATTCATCCGCAACTGATTGAGCGTGATTGATTTCAGCAACGGTAAGAATACAATGTTTATAAACGTCTACATCTAAGATATGTTGATTTTTGGGAATTACTAAAGTGGTATTTAAATCATTACAGACTTCAATATTACATTGTAGATGTGAGCCTACTCTATAAATAGCTTGTCTGACAGACAGTCCGTTAGTTTTCAAAGTGTCGGAATGGATTAATATTTCAGATCCCGGTAATGTTTTCTTTACTTGCACTATTGAATTCGAAGGTACGTTCGGCTCGATAGATTGCGTGCAAGATGATATTACGGGTGAACGAGAAATCTGTTAGGTCGCGTATATTATTTCTTTATTAGTGAGACAAGTTATTGGTTCTTCAACGTACGTCACTGTTTTATTTGTGGTCTCCTTTTTATCCAAAACTGATTTTAAGGTATTAGAAGACTTATAAAATTTTCCTTTGATATACACGCCGTGCTTGGCAGGGGCTAAGATAGTGTTTTGATTGCCCATAGATGGGTATCCTATAATTACAGCTGGATACATATCAATGATTTGTACAACAACAAATGTATCGGCAAACGTGCGCTTACCCACCTTGAACTGAACATGAGTTACGCCTATTACATTTAATTCACTATTTCCTATACCCGAGAGCCTTACTACGGACTTTTCTATTGGGAAGTTCGAAAACAACAAATGATGTGTCCTCAAATCCATGATATTACGTGGACTACCAGAGTCAAAAAATAATGTAAAGGATCGGTGTTCTAAATTTACAGCATATAATGTTGGTCGTAACAAATTTTGGCTTATTATTGTATGAATTCGTTGCCTAATCTACGGGAGCATGCACTGATTTATTTAATTCGGCCGTGTGTTTCATAGGAAAATCTATTGCCTCACAATGATCTGATAAAACATTAAATTGATTATTCAATACTACTGATGTTGACATGAATGACCTTGACCCAATATCACTCTCTTCCCCACTGGAGTTAATTATGTGGTATTTGCTTTGCTCTGCACATTCTGAAAATTAGTCTGACCTTGCGAGTTCTGGTTTGACGACCCAGGATCAGTGTTATTCGAAGAACTATTTGTTTTTTTTCTGATTTTGAACTACATTGACATTTGGCTGTTTCTTCTTATTGAACTGAGGATTTTTCTTTTTATTTCCATATGGAACTGACTGTGGAATTGACTGTGTATTTCTAGGATTCTGTTGTGTCTTACGCGAGTAGCACTGACTATATGAATGAGTCGAACTATTATGTAACGAACAGAATCTCGTTCTGCAGTCTGCAATCAAGTGACCTTGACGTTTGCAATTATAACACGTCATTCCTGCAACTTGACTATTATTAACTACGTTTACTTGTTGTGGCTTTGTTTCATTTTTTGCAAAGACTTGTGTAAACACGGGATCAAGATCAGGACACTTAGACATATGTTTCTTTATCTCTTAATATACATCCAATTCCGTACTTGCTGGCGTTAACTTTTTATCAAAACACCGCACTAAAGTTTCAAGCAACATAAGTGTCATGTAAGTTAAATACATTTATCGAAAGAAATCTTTCACGGAGATGTTATCTCTAGTAACCCAAGTGGAATTACCTAAAATATCTTGATATTCGTTAAGCCTATCAGCTATGAGAGCTGCTCTCTCAATAATATTAAGCCGAGTCATAGTGGCTTGATTAAGTGTATTTCTTAATGTTAAAACTACATCTAAGGCTTCCTCACCTCCATAGACCGCACGTAGCCTAACTTTGAAATCATCCCAGGTAACTGCTTCTTGGAATGAAACACCCCTCAAATACGCACCCGCTTCTCCTTTAGAAAAGTCTATAAAACTTTTAGCTTCTTGTAATTGTACAAATGGGTCTATAACCTGTTTAGCATTTAAATGGGCATCGACGGATGAAATCCATGACTCCACATTCTGAGGCAAGAACCCATTAACCCGACCTTGAAAAGGAAGGATTGCAGAGCGAGCATTTACTAGTGTCACAATGGGAGGGGGGTTACCATATCCTGGGGTTGGGTTACTCGGTCCAGGGATGGGGCTCACAGGGGGCGTCATGTTTACTGTATTTCTTTTTCTATCTCTACGACTCCTTACAATCCTATCAAAATATCAATATGAATACAGACGTCCACTGCGTAAACCCATAAGCACTAAATGATAAAGATTATAACAAAATCCCCCAAAACAATGATACTAATAAAAAGATATTTCCCTAGAACTTCTGAAAGAAAACGGAATACAAAGATATTTCCCGAGAACTTCTGAAAGAAAACGGAATTAGCACGGAGAGAAAAAAAAATTATAGACGAGAATTCGAAGTTGAACACAGTTTCCTTTAATGAAAGGAAAAACGAAGATTAACAAACAACTCACCCTAGCAATAATGGACGATTGACTCGTGATAACTACACTTCACTGTCTAAAACTGAAATGAATAAAGAAAGTATACTTAGCTTCGGTTTATATGGGCGTAGGGTGATGTCGTCATTTCCTCTCTCTCTCACTGAATTGTTTCTTTTTATTGATGTTTGTGAGAATGTTGTCGGTCCGATTTCCGTTGCATGTAGTGCTTCCTGGATATGTTTCTTCAATGTTTAGTGAACGTTGAATGTCAGTCCTTGGTTTTCTTCGGATGTTAATTGAAGATCCAGTTCCTCAGTTTGTATAACATTTATTTGTTGATATTAAGTGTTTTCATTTCTTCGGTGGACTATGATACTTAGTCAAAATTGTAGATTCATTACAGTTGATTTCTTGAAGATCTTTCTCTGGTTCTTAGAGTTTTATTCGCTGGTTCTTGAAGATATTTCTCTGGTTCTTAGAGTTTTATTCGCTGGTTCTTGAAGATCTTTCTCTGGTTCTTAGAGTTTTATTCGCTGGTTCTTGAAGATTTTTCTCTGGTTCTTAGAGTTTTACCGCTGCCACCATTTATTGGTTTG
>NC_090730.1:49577722-49592722 GCF_036898095.1 Palaemon carinicauda
CCGACTGGCTTTGTGAACAGGGAGACACCCCAATAGCATATGACACCCTCAAAACAAACCTTCTGCAGCAGTATTCTCCTCTTATGTGTGTAGGGTGCCCTGTGTTGAGTAGGGAGACTCCTTCAAATTCCTCTAAAACATTCTGAATGGTAAGTTGAGGAGAACTACCTAGGGTCCCTGGGTGCAAAGGTGCTTGTCTTAACCTCTGTTGATGGATTGATGGATAAAATGAGAGGGATGTTGGGGAGGGGTTCTTAGGATGTGGATGTGGAAGGTATGGGGGAGAGAGGGGATGATGTGGTATGTTAGGCTATTTGGTTATGAGGGGCTAAGGTTGGGGTTGTTGTCTCCTGGATAGAGTTAGAGGAGGAGGAGGACTTAGAAGCCTTATAGAGAAAGCATTTCATAAGCTCTTCAATGTTGGCCTTGATAGCGGCTGCGTCGGTTTTCCCTGTCACCCCTCGAGTGACGAGGTCTGTCAACTTTTCTCATAGGAATGTTGTCTTGATGAATATGGTCCTCGGTAATGGTTTGGGAGCCCGTGCTTTTGCAGTGGAGGTGGGGGTTCTTGAGGAAAACCTAGATCATGAGATTCCTCTTCTGGTAGCTTCTGCCTCTGGGATCCTCTCTCCTTTCCTTCGACATGGTTGCTATAAGCATGGCAACCCTTTCAGGGCATCCCCATGCCATGGCACGATAATTTTTTTTTTCAATTTGGCAATTTTGGTGTGGTAGAGATGTCCGCATTCATAGGTGGGATGCCTCTGGCTACCTACAGCACATTTCTCATGCCTTGCTTGGCACTGTTCTTTGTGGTGCCCAAATTTCTGGCATATGTAGCACCTGAGAGGTCCTAGGTAGTATTTTTTGACCAAAAAACTTAAAAAAAATTCCTAGGTCCACCTTTCGCAGGTGTGGCCCTATGAAGGTTACAAGGATTGCCTTGTTCTTCATTAATTGGGCGGCAATTATGTTGCTCAAGTCAGTCAGATAACTTTCCAACATCTCCAATGGATATCCAAATATGACTGCTTTCTTAACTCTTTCCTCCTCTTTCAGCCCTTTTATCGGAATATCTGAGGTGGTTCCTAGCGTGCTGAGTGCCCTGGTATCCTTAGTCCATTGGCCCTGTTTGTTCAACTTGGCCTGGATTTTCAAGTTATTGTTCATGAGTTTGAAATCTGCTATGGATATGAATGCTTCACAAGAATTGTTGGCGATCATTCTGAAGTCAGCGAGCTTTCAACTATTCTGGCCTTTTGCTGTCAAGGTCGTCCGGCTTCCCTCGGTTAAGGTTGAGGCTCACATATGTATATGTCTATATATATATATATATATATATATATATATATATATATATATATATATATATATATATATATATGTATATATATATATATATATATATATATATATATATATATATATATGTATGTATATATATATATATATATATATATATATATATATATATATATATATATATATATATATATATATATATATATATATATATATATATATATATATATATATATATATATATATATATTTTTGGGCTCAAGCCATGTCGTCCTGATGGAAGTTCCTATAGGGTAGCTTCCTAGGGTATATTACAACTACGGCGATATTCCCAGAGAATTTACCTTAAGGTACCAGAATTCTAACTCCTGGAGCGAGTATCCCTCGTGAAAGGGATATCGCGACATATCAGAGGACGTATTCTAGACACGTCACATGGCAATCTACATCCTGGACAGAGATTTCGTCTCGTAGGAGGTGATTGGCGAGATACGAATTCGGGAAAGAAAAAGGGGAGCCGCTCCCAAGGCTTCCCTATCCCCCGATTCATATGCGTGCCTGGCGCCAATCCTGGCGCCATCTGTATTCCTTTTTGCGTAGCTTAACAACTCGGTGTTTTTTCCTGTTTTTCTCGCAAATCTTGGATTTATTCGACTTTTCATGGCTTCTCCGTCTTCGTCGGCCTCTGATAAGTTGAGTATAGTGTCTTTTATGTATAAATGTAGGCTCTTGGTAAAATTTTGAGTGATTAATAGGATTAATCTTTGATACAAGAGCCGTAGCCTACCAGAGGCGTCTTGGACGCTGTCGCTCGCTAGGTATAAATTAGTTAGTCAGAGCGACATTCCTGGTTGTTTTGCTTTAATAAATTTTAGCTATTTAGCATTACATAGGATTTCCTTTCGTGCTTAGTATTATTTGGCGAAGTATTCGCCATTCTGGCCTACGCTAGGCCATGTAGCCTAGTTGTTTGGTCCTAGTACTTCATGCATGATTATGGTTTTTCCGAGTGTAATTATAATTTTATTGAAGCTTTAGGCTATATTTTATACATTTTAGACTGTGTGGAATATTTCCAAGATAGTATACGAGTGAGTTTCGGTGAATTAGGTAATCGATTCTCTTGGTGCCTAGGCTAGTTGCTTATGGAGCCTTAGTATACTTTATCATACTCCCCGGTTGCTTTCTTTTCTTCGGAGAAGGTATGCAATCCCATTCCCTCTGTTTAAGCCTTGGGCTTATCCCTAAGTGGTTTTTTCGAATTTATTTTCGATTAAACTATACTAGGGTGTTACTGTACCTTCCTGTTCCTGTAGTTATGGTTCAAGAGGGACAGAACAACAGAGTTTTTAGTCTGAGTCTGTGTTGTCTGGCTTGGGGCTGAGTCCCCGTCGCTGACCTAACACATTCAAAGGGAGCTTAGCTCCCTTAGGTCACTACCGAAGGTTTCTGTGGATATGATTCCTTCTTTTGTGATCTACCAGACTAGTCCTTGTTGCTGTTCTCGGGGGAGGATAAGTTCTTCCCTTGGGAGTAGCAACGCCTTCCTTGCTTTGGTGCTCTGGAAGCTGGCAAGTATTGCTGGCCTTTCCCCTTAGATCTCCCTTAGGCTAAGATAAGTTTCTTGGCTGTGGGTGATCTGTCACTAAAGCAAGGTTGGCAGGACCCTCTTGTCCCTTCCCCCTCTTTCTTCGTAATGGCCGAGCCATTACTGTACTGTACGTCGTTCTACATCTGGACCTAGTATAGGTTAGGATGTGGAATTGACTCAGCCCCTTGCCGGCCGGCAGAGCTGCTGGCCGGCAAGGGTCTTATGTTTTCGAGTGCTGCCCGGACCTCTCTTGGTCCCTCATCCATGCCTGCCGGCAGAGCCGGACGGCATTGGTCAAGGAAGCCTGAATTAGTTTCTCCCCTTCCTTATATGCACTCTTTCGGTTGCCGGGCTTGGAGGTTGTGTACACTCTTATCCCGGCATCCATTCTATTTTTCTTTTTCTTCTAGTGCTGTACTTGTCCCGGCTGCCGGCCTATGAGGCCGGCAGCCGGGCAGGTGTAGTCCTCTGGTTCTTTTGCTGCCAGCTGGCATCGGTCTTGTACCTTTGCCGGCCGGCTTATGTCAGCCCTTGTCTGCCGGTCACCAAGAGTGTGGCCGGCAGCTGGGTACTACCTTGTGTAGTTGCTGGCCGGCAGCCATTTGCCGGCCAACACTGGCTGTTACCGGCCGGCAGTTGCTGCCGACCGGCACAGGCATTTGAACCAGAGTGCTGCCGCCCTATAGCTGTTAAGTAGTATACTTTAAAGCTAGTTGTGGTGTGTGCCGGCCGGCAAAGACAGGCCGGCACACATCCCCCTATACTCTACTAGTATTCTTCAGTATAACATATACAGTAAGAAGAAAACTATGGTAAGGGTTTTGGTACAGCACTGTGTCTTCTAACACTATTGTTTTTTCTTGCACATCCCTTTGCTGTTGCCCTACAGATAGGAAGCTGAGTTCTTCCCTGTCTATTATCCAGGATTTTAAAATCATTGCTTAGGTGTGAGCTCCACCTGTTTCCTCTGGAAACCTTGCATTAGTTACTCTAGAAGAGATAAACCATTTTGATTTTATTATCTGGAAGGCTGCAACAATGGGTTGTGAGGGAAACACAAGTGTGTGTCTTTCCTTTCTGAATTGTTATGCTATACTATGCATATCCAGTGATACATAGTTCACTTGATACTCATGGAAATTTCTTCTCTTTACAGAAGGACACTCCGAAGTGGGGAAGTGCTTTCTGCAATGTCAGCAGCAAGAACCTCTGCGGACATGAGTTTTGTAGGAGACACGCAGCATAAGCTGTCTCCAAGGATGATCTCCGGTATTGGGACCCTCAGGTATGTACTGTGTGCACTAACCTGATTACTGAGACATTTAAATAGCTAGGAAGAAGCTTCGTTCCTGGGTAAGGGGCTTCCAAAAGAACACTTCTGGCCCTTATCTTCCAAGTGAGAAGATGAGGGCGTATCCTTTCCCTAAGGCATCAGCTGATGCAGTGATTCCCCAGCCTCAAGAGGAGATCCCCTAAGTTCAGATCCAGGTGGATGCTGAAGTTGCGGTCGCGATGCAAGACATCCAGCTAGATGACAGGATGTCTGATGTGGACGGGTGTCAGGAGGAAGACCTCCTGGCAGAAGCCCAGGATGAAGTTCAAGCCCCTCTATATCGGCCGGTCTCCCAGTAGAGCTGGGACAGGCCCTCTCTTCTATTGTTGGAATGATCCAACAAATGCAGAAGGAGAATCAGGAGAAGGCGGCTGCATTGGAACTGTGAATGCAGTGCCTTGCAGAATCACATGGGCCCCAGAAAAAGCTCAATGTGAAAGACCTTCCCTTGTGGTCAGATGCTAACCCATGGAGGTATGCTGAGCACATGCCGATGACGACTGGAAAGATCGTCATCTCGGATAAGCTGGGCTCAGTTCCCCTGGAGGGTGGAATTCTGGCCCAGCAAGGCATCATATCCGGACTGTTATGTCCGGCTGAGGAAGGAACCAGCTTCAAAGGAGGAGACAGAGCCGAAGGAGGTCATAGTGATGGACCATGATAAGGATCAAGCTCTACTTTCATCCTCGATGAAAGAGAGGGGCTTCTCTAACTCAAAGGTAGCCGCATTGAATAGGAAGCTCCCTTCCTTTGTGTCCTCGCCTACTAGAGCCTTCCCCTTTGTACAGAAAGGGTTTCTGGCTGTACTAAAAGCAATCGAGGCCGGCAAGTCTTGCCCCTCCCTAGAGGAGTGTAAACCCTTGTCGCTGGCCCTGCCTAAGGACCACAAAGACTGGAAGGACGTCCATCTTACGTTCTCAGTGGGAAAGTTGAAGGCTGATATTGCCGGACGTCAGTTCGGCGAGGACCTCCCTAAGCTGTCTGACTTTCTTTTGCGAAGTGAGTTCGATACAAAAGAAAGACTGTCTGCCTCAATGTCTCTTCAGACTACTCTCGAGACGATGGCAAGTGACCCCAAGGTCCATGAAATGTTCATGGTAGTGGCCAAGCCTCATCTGGCCACAGTGACGAAGGACCTTTATGGCTTCGTCAAGGCAAGGAGAGCTTGTAGGGAGTTCGTGTTTACCTCGGCTACGGTGAGGCACGAGCCAAAGAAACTAATCTCCTCCAACATTTGGGGAAAAGACCTTTTCCCTACCGACTTGGTCAAAGAAGTTGTTGATAAGGCCGCCTTGGAGAATAGAAACCTTCTCCAGAAGTGGGGCCTGGCTATCAAAAGAAAGTCTTCCCCGGATGAGGGTCCTCAACCAAAGAGGAAGACTATGAGGACTAGGCTACCGTCTCGGCCAGCCAAGCCTCTTAGACAGCAACAGCAACTGCAATTGCCATTGCCCCCAGTGCCCCAGATCGTGGCAAAAACCCCGACCACCTTTCAGTGGGTACCCCAGGCCGTGTCGACACAGTCCACGGCATTCACCCCAACGTTCGAAGGGCAGTCTACTTCCTTTCGAGCAAAGCCTAGAGGAGCAGCCAGAGGCTCGTCTAGACGCCCCTCAAGGGGAAGGGGATTCAGGGGTGGTCGTGGTCAGGAAGGCAAGACCTCAGGACGGCAGTCCAAGTGAGGTGATACCGGTAGGAGGGAGACTTCTGAAATTTCGGGATTGGTGGACCTTCGATCCCTGGGCCCACAGCCTACTCAAGAATGGACTGGGCGGGAGCTGGTACAGTACTCCACCCCCGTGCCTTCGGTTTTTCCAACACTCCACCCCCGTTATGGAGGAGTACGTTCAAGAACTGTTGGAGAAAAAAGGTGATCCGAAGGGTGAAGCCCATCAATTTCTAAGGGAGGCTGTTTTGTGTTCCCAAGAAAGACTCGGAAAAGCTCAGAGTCATTCTGGACTTGTCGCCACTCAACAAGTTCATAGTGAATTGCAAATTCAAGATGCTAACACTGCAACACATAAGGACCTTACTGCCCAAGAGGGCATACTCAGTCTCTATAGACTTGTTAGACGCCTATTGGCACATTCCAATTAGCCATCGACTCTCCCCCTACCTAGGTTCAGGCTACAACGAAGACTATACGCCTTCGGAGCCATGCCATTCGGGCTAAACATAGCCCCAAGGATTTTTACGAAGCTTGCGAGTGTAGCTCTCAAACAATTACGCCTAAAGGGAATTCAGGTAGTAGCCTACCTGGACGACTGGTTGGTGTGGGCAGCATCCGAGACAGATTGCTTGCAAGCTTCCAGTCAAGTGATCCAGTTCCTAGAGTACCTAGGCTTCAAGATCAACAGAAAAAGTCTCGACTTTCTCCATCTCAAAAGTTCCAGTGGCTGGGAATCCACTGGGACCTTTTGTCACACCGTTTCTCCACCCCGGCGAAGAAAAGGAAGGAGATAGCGGGTTCTGTCAAGAGACTTCAAGATTCCGAAAGGATATCAAGACACAAGCAGGAGAGAGTACTGCGCTCTCTCCAGTTTGCTTTGGTGACAGACCCAGTGCTAAGAGCACAGCTAAAGGATGCAATCGGAGTTTGGAGAAGTTATGCATCAAACGCGTGAAGAGATATGAGAAGACCAGCCGCTTCGGCTAAGTACTCTTCTCAGGCCTTGGTCCCAAGCCAGACATCTAAAGAAGTCGGTTCTTCTTCAGCCACCTCCCCCGTCGGTGACGATTCACTCAGACGCCTCGAAGGAGGGATGGGGAGGTCACTCTCATCGGAAAAAAGTCCAGGGGACGTGGTCCAGGCTATTCAAGACCTTTCACATAAAACTTTCTAGAAGCTAGGGCAGTGCTCCTTACCTTAAAGAAAGTCTCCCCGCATCACTCGATCCACATAAGGTGGTGATAGACAGCGAGGTAGTTGTGAGATACTTGAATTGACAAGGATCGAGGTCACCACCTCTCAACCAGGTGATGTTGGCCATCTTCCGATTGGCGGAAAAGAAGAAGTGGTACCTGTCGGCAGTTCACCTTCAAGGAGTCCGCAATGTGACAGCGGACGCTCTATCCAGGTTCACACCGATAGAGTTGGAATGGTCCTTAGACGCAGGATCATTCTCCTTCATTCTGAATCAGTCCCAGAACTGCAGATAGACCTCTTTGCGACGAAAGACAACAAGAAGTTGCCCCTGTACGTGCCCCGTACGAGGACCCCTTAGCGGAAGCAGTGGACGCGATGTCCCTCGACTGGAACAGATGGTCCAAGATTTATCTGTTCCCTCCTCACAAAATTCTGTTGAGGGTCCTCAACAAACTGAGATCCTTCAAGGGGTAGCGGCAATAGTGGCCCACAAGTGGCCGAACAGCGTGTGGTTCCTCCTGGCATTGGAACTGTAGCTGAAGTTTGTACCACTACCAGATCCAGTTCTGACCCAGCGAGTCCAGAAGTCAACTGTCTGCGCTTCATTACAGAAAACCCGGACCCTGGAGCTCATGATTTTCTCTCCCTAGCGGTGAGAAAGCGTTTCGGGATTTCGAAAGCCAGTATAGACTTCCTTGAGGAATATAAGTGCAAATCTACTAGAAGGCAATATGAGTCATCTTGGAGAAAATGGGTGGCCTTTTGTCAAGGCGAAGATTCCGCAGGAGATCTTGACAGACTTCTGCTTATATTTCTTCTCCACCTCCATGGTCAAGGGTTGGCAGCGAACACGATTTCAGCGTGTAAGTCTGCTTTGACAAGACCCATTCTATATGCCTTCCAGGTCGACCTCGGTAACGAGATCTTTAATAAAGTCCCGAAAGCCTGTGCTAGGCTCAGACCTTCAGCACCTCCAAAGCCCATTTCATGGTCTTTAGACAAGTTCTTCATTTCGCTTCTCTGTTGAGCAATGAAGAGTGTGCGTTAAAGGATTTGACACAAAAAGTTATTTTCCTATTTTGCACTCGCGTCCGGGGCCAGGGTTAGTGAGATTGTAGCCTCTCGAGAGAGGCAGGTCGTGTTCAGTTCCTGGATGGGGGAGAACTGAACCTGTTTCCGGATCCTACGTTTCTCGCCAAGAATGAGTTACCCACCAACAGGTGGGGTCCCTGGAGAATCTGCCCTCTGAAAGAAGATGCATCTCTATGTCCAGTAGAATGCCTAAAGGTCTATCTTCATAGAACTTCAGACTTCAAGGGTGGTCAACTATTCAGGGGAGAAACATCAGGCTCAAATTTATCTCTGAATCAACTCAGAGCGAAAATCACATATTTTATTCGCAGAGCGGATCCTGACAATACACCCGCAGGTCACAATCCGAGGAAAGTTGCCTCATACTTAAATTTCTTTAATTGTATGGATTTTGAACATCTCCGTTCATACACTGGCTGGAAGCCTTCCAGAGTGTTCTTTCACCACTATGCGAAGCAAGTAGAGGAACTAAAAGAGATCTGTGGTAGCAGTGGGTCGCGGTGTTAACCCTACTGTTTAACTCTGCGAGGAACAGTGGTTTTAATTGGGACGATTAATTCCAGGGTGAGTGTGTAGTTACATACTGTACTACAAAATAAGTGAGGGCACTGTGTTGCCCATCCAGACTGTTCCATTTCCGAAGGTGAACCTAGCATAAGTGCAGACATGTGTGCCGAGCGTTTCTAACGCTAATGTCATTGATTTGTAATACAGGCTTTTATGACTTTGATACCTCGGTATCTTAAAAGTGGCATCTAATGTTTTTTTCTTTCAGACAAACAAGCTCTGTTTACTATCATACTTATGCTTAAAGTTTTGGGTTATCCTCTTCTTATGTATATATATATATATATATATATATATATATATATATATATATATATATATATATATATATATATATATATATATATATATATATATATATATATATATATATATATATATATATATATATATATATATTTATATAATTGTGGTTAACCTGTCTATTTATTGCCTGTCAATAATCTGGTTCTTGAGAACCTTGCGTCTCCTTCACCTGTGTCAATTTATTGGTATAATTGAGCATTCATTCTATGTACCTTATATGGGATAATTCTAATAGGATTGTTCCTTTATGCAAGCTATGTTGCATTGGTTTTCCTCCTATGCGGATATAAAACCTTTGTCCAATACAAGTATTGTGCGGAGAACTGGTCGATATTTCATATTGACGCAGTGGTTCTTTACAAACTATGCTTTACTTAATATAGGGCGAGACCACTATATTAGCTTGCCTGGTATTCATACATAGATATATGTACTCTTCGAGACTTTTCCAGAGTCTAGTAGGACTCTTCCCTGTAGGGGGCAGGAAGCTCTAACATAGTTTATAGTTAGTTGAAAAGATGTATAACGGTAACATCTTAGGTCTCTAGGTCTAGTCGACTGGGAAAAAATTACCTCCGGGGAGTACGGCACGTTCTGAGAATCCACAGATACGGTAATGCTCTGGTACACTTCCATCAGGACGACATGGCTTGAGCCCAAAAAACGGATTTTGAGCGAAGCGAAAAATCTATTTTTGGGTGAGATGGCCATGTCGTCCTGATGGACCCGCCCTTGCCTTTATAAGAAAGGGCTGTAGGACCCCTCCCTACATACAGTATCTGTAGCACCTCGTGTACGCTACAAGGAATACAGATGGCGCCAGGATTGGCGCCAGGCACGCATACGAATCGGGGGATAGGGAAGCCTTGGGAGCGGCTCCCCTTTTTCTTTCCCGAATTCGTATCTCGCCAATCACCTCCTACGAGACGAAATCTCTGTCCTGGATGTAGATTGCCATGTGACGTGTCTAGAATACGTCCTCTGATATGTCGCGATATCCCTTTCACGAGGGATACTCGCTCCAGGAGTTAGAATTCTGGTACCTTAAGGTAAATTCTCTGGGAATATCGCCGTAGTTGTAATATACCCTAGGAAGCTACCCTATAGGAACTTCCATCAGGACGACATGGCCATCTCACCAAAAAATAGATTTTTCGCTTCGCTCAAAATCCGTTATATATATATATATATATATATATATATATATATATATATATATATATATATATATGTATATATATATGTATATATACATATATATATATATATATACATATATATATATATATATATATATATATATATATATATATATATATATATATATATATATATATATATATATATATATATATATATATATATATATATATATATATATATATATATATATATATATATATATATATATATATATATATATATATATATATATATATATATATATATATATATATATATATATACACACACACACATATATATATATATATATATATATATATATATATATATATATATATATATATATATATATATATATATATATATATATATATATATATATATATATATATATAAATAAATATATATATATATATATATATATATATATATATATATATATATATATATATATATATATATATATATATATATATATATATATTGTACCAACCGTATTACACGGTCTTACATAATGACATCATTTCATTTTTGTATGTATTATGCTTGTATCTTCGCTCTCCTCTCGCACTGATGAGAACCTAAAATAACATGTCTTTTTTTTCACCGTCAACTGTTAACCGGTGAGGTTTACACTTGAACATGAAATTACCTGTTATGTTTTTTATGCCCTTTTGGCATGTGGTTTTTGTTTATATAAACGAGTGTTCTGTAATAATGTTTAGTCAGTTGCTTTCATCCAGCCTTCGATTCACAACCTTCTATTGGCTCGTCACATTGGTGACCCCGGAAGTCGATTGGCTCCTCCCGCCTTCCACCCCAGCTCACCCCTAAGTCATTGGTACTATGGCGGACTCCCCTGAAGTTGGCGCTTCTCATTGAAACTTTCGTCGTTCCTAGCGGAAAGGCATTTTCTTGGTTTCAGTGGGCAGAAAACCAGCTTCGCATCAAGGGCGTGACTCGCTCAACCACCAAAGCAGATTATGTTCCTGTGGCGATACCCGAGGACACCTTCCCGGAAATATCCAACTGGTTTTGTGAACAAGGAGACACCCCAGTAGCGTATGATGCCCTAAAAAAAAACCTTCCACAGAAGTACTCGCTGTCGCCAGCCGCCCGTATAACAAAGCTTTTTCAGCTCTCTCAACAACCATTCAGGGACAAAAGGGCTTTGCTCTCCCTCAGGGCAATGACCAGTATCGCTTGCCTACAACCTGCCACAGACGGCTCTCCTCGTGAGGTGAACCTACTTCATGCCCTTTGGATGTGCCGTTTACCCGAACTGTACGCTCTGACATACCCGATGTCGATAGTTTATCCATAAAGGACTTGATGACCAAAGCCGATGCCCTTATGGACAGACACTTCACTACCTTCAAGACCTCCATCAACGCTTCCACTCCTGACAAAGAGGAAGCCTATTCAACGTCAACCGAAGCTGACGTGAATGCCGTAGGACATACACGCCTACCCCGTGACGTGCCGAAGCGGCGATAAAGCCACCTACCACCCACCACTCAGTCGAGCCCCAACCAACAACTTCTACAGCCACTTACTGCCTCCCATTGGCCACAGTTTTGCTACCACCACAACAGATTCTGGGCAGCCGCGAAGAAATGTGCCAAGGATTGTCAGTGGCCAAAAACATGTAAGTAAGCCATCGTTCGTGGCTGTGGCCTCCCGTGTTTCTAATCTTTTCTTTTTACATGATGCAGGAACGGGCGTGCGATTTTTGGTAGACACGGGTGCTTGTCGTTCACTTTTGCCAAGGGAACTCTTCAGTACACGACGTAATCTGTCTACGTCTGCCGACGTCCTCCTGGCAGCTGCCAACGGATCTGCGATACCCACCTACAGTTACGAGAACCTCACATTATCGTGTGGAAACGGTAAATTTAATTGGAAATTTCTCGTTGCTGACGTCACATTACCAATCCTCAGCGCGGATTTCCTCTGTCATTTCTACCTTCTGGTTGATGTCGTCCACCGACGATTGGTCAATGCAGACTCGTACTTGTCGACACCTCTTCACCCCGGCCCCTCCAACCTCGCTCTCCACATCAGCGCACCCAGGGATACCTACGCCCACCTCCTCACGTCTTACCCGGAAATTTTACGTCTGAAACTTCACCAAACACCCACGGCTCCTGCCAGGCACGGTATTTATCACCATATCAAGAAAACGGGACCCCCAATCTTCACAAAATTCAGATGTCTGGCACCAGAATGATTGGCAGCCGCCAAACAGACGTTCGCCGAAATGGAAAAAATGAGCCTTCCCAAAAGAAGACAAACGGCTCCCTCCATCCGTGCAGGGATTACAAGCGCATGAACATGCAAAAAGAAGTGGATCACTACCCCCTCCCCAACATCGCCGACGTGACCTCCTCCCTGCAAAAAGCGAAGGTTTTCTCCATGCTCGACCTCCTGAAGGGGTATTATCAGGTGCCTATGAACCCAGAAGACATCCCCAAGACCGCCATCACCACTCCGTTTGGTACATACACCTTCAATTACTCTTGTTATGGTTTTCGTAATGCTGGGGCCACTTTTCAACGTCTCATGGATGGCATCTTAAGGGACCTTCCCTTCTGTGTATGTTATGTGGATGCCATACTTGTGTTCTCTTCCTCAAAAGAGGAACACCACCGTCACCCGCGCATCGTGCTTAACTACCTGCAACAAAATGGCCTTGTAGTCCGGTACGACAAGTGTAGGTTTGGCGCCAAGGAAGTGTCGTTCTTAGGGCACCGCATCCCTCCTGAAGGAGTCCATCCCTTCCCTAAAAAGGTAGCAGCCGTTCAGAACTTCCAATGCCCTCGACCCTCAAAGCTATGCAGGAATTCTTGGGCATGATCAACTATTATCACCGTTTTCTGCCAGCCATTGCCGCCACTCTTGCTCCCCTCTACGCCTCTTTTAAGTGCAAGCCACAGGACCTGAAGTGGGGTCCCCTTCAAGAAGCGGCCTTCTGCAATGCAAAGAAGACCCTTTCAATCACTGGAGCTCTCACTTTTCCTATCCCATATGCCCCTCTCCTTCTCTCCACCGATGCCAGCGACGTCGCTTTTGGTGCAGTACTCGAGCAGGTGGTCAACGGCTCGCCAAGCCCATTGGCCTACTTTAGCAAAAAACTGTCCAAGGCAGAATCGGGTTATTCTACCTTCGATCGTGTATTGCTCTAGGTACACTTGGCTGTCTGTCACTTTTACCATTTCTTAGAAGGTACACCCTTCGTAATTCGCACAGACCACATGCCTCTGGTGCATGCCTTCACTCGACAGTCTGACGCCTGGTCCGCCCGTCAACGCCGACATCTCTCCGCCATGGCTGAATACAATTGCACCTTTCACTACGTCGCTGGGAAAATGAATCCTGTTGCTGATTCCCTGTCAGGAAACACGTTGGCTGCCGTTCAACTGAGATTGGATTAAAACGCCTTCACTGAAGCCCAATAACAGGATCCAGAGTATCAAGCATGTATGACATCCTGCACATCCTTCCGTTGGGAACACATCCCCCTCGACGACTCCAACACCCCCCTCCTCTGTGACGGCAGTACTGGTAGATCGCGACCTTGGATTCCTGCTCCCATGCGCTGATAGGTGTTTTATTTCTTTCCCGGCCTTTCGTATCCCTTGTGCCGTTCTACTACACCGCTGCTGAAGACGAAGTTCATTTGGCACGGCATTTTTAAGGATGCTAAGGATTGGGTCTGCGCCTGTACTTCTTGCCAAACTTCCAAAGTACATCGACACACGGATTCAGGAGTGGGCACCTTTCCTCAACCTCAGCGTCATTTCGCCCACATTCATGTCGACGTTGTAGGCCCCCTACCCATATCACAAGGATATCGTTATCTGTTTACCATTATCGACCGCTCCACTCATTGGCCTGAAGCCATTTCCATGGAAACTGCAACGTCCGCCTCATGTACATCTACCTTACTCTCAGGATGAATTTGAAAGATCTGGTATCCCTGAGCATATTACTTCTGACAGAGGTACCACTTTCACCTCTCGATTGTGGACATCATTTGCGAATCTCCTGGGCATCAACCTACATCAGACAACTGCCTACAACTCCGCTGCCAATGGAATGGTTGAACGTTTTCATCGCACCCTCAAATCAGCTTTGATGTCCTGCTGCAAGGATTCCAACTGGTTAACTCAGCTTCACTGGGTCCTCCTGGGACTGAGGACCACTCCTAAAGACACCCTCGTCGTCTCAGTAGCTGAAATGGTGTATGGCGACCCGTTGGTCGTCCCTGCCGAACTTTTTCCTTCTGCAACCTCCTCCGACAATCTCAAGCGCATGCATCACGTCTTGGGAAAATTTACTCCATACCGCCATACTTACAAGCCGCCAGCAAAGCATCACATACCGACAGACTTGCCCTTTGCAACGCATGTCATCCTATGCAACGACACAAGCAAGTCACAGCTAACGCCCCCTTACACGGGCCCTTTCCTTGTGATCCGATGCAGTCTGAAAGCATTCCTACTAAACATCTGATTGATTGCAATAATTTCAGGGGCATCAAACTTACGCCAGTTGTCATGAAGATCTATAGTATGCTCATTCTAAAGAGACTAGAGAGAAAGTTTGATGAAAAGTAAAGATGAACCGGCAGGAATTAGGAAAGGTAGAAGTTTTACTGACCAGATTTTCATTTTCAGACAGGTTGTACTGACTTGTGTAGAATATATAAAACCACTTTTGATGGCATTTGTGGACTACGATAAAGCCTTTGTTTTT